>NC_041355.1:622794-630294 GCF_900634415.1 Cottoperca gobio | reverse complement strand
GAAGCTGAACATTCACACAGGAACTACTTCCTGTTTCAGTGTCAGGATCACAGTAAAGCCTCTAACAAGCTGGAACTAACAGGCAACGTGTTGCTTTATCAACATGTTCTTCAACCTTCACAATAAAAGGTTAGTCTAGTGTCAGCACTGCTGGAGCTGCATCAGGGAGCATCAGCTGAACTCTGGACGGACACGTCACAGTTCAAACCTTCAGTCTCACACTGAGTCGACTGCAGAGAAGAGAAACACACAGACTGAACATTTAGAGCCTGAACGCACCGTCGTGGTTCAGTAATGATCCAGGGTCTCCTACACTTTCATCAACTGGAAAACAAACTTAAAATCCAAGTTCAACAGCATCCTCCTCTGTCGTGCAGTTCTTCTTGTTTTAGAGCTAAAACTATTTAAAACTCTGTTTATCCTTTTTATTGAAGGAAAGACGACGAACATCGATACAACAGCTGATTCCAGACTTACATACACAAACTAAATCTCATTTTCTATAAGTTGTGCTTTACATTTCACCGTGACTCACTGAACACATGCACGACTCTCTTAACCCTAACACTCAGTGCAAGTACAGGAACACTTCTATATTCCACATCCTTTAAATGATATTCCAACATGTTGTATCTCACGTTGTTTATAAAACAAACGCTGACGTCCTTCCTCCGTGTCGTCCTCTTCGTCCTCAGTTGCCTTCAGGATCTACGACATGGACAAAGACGGCTACATATCCAACGGGGAACTCTTCCAGGTCCTCAAGATGATGGTTGGAAACAACCTGAAGGACACCCAGCTGCAACAGATCGTCGACAAAACCATCATCAACGCAGACAAAGACGGCGACGGCAGGATATCCTTCGAGGAGTTCTGTGCGGTGCGTCACCTCTTGTGCTTCTTTTATCTTCCGTGTGCCTGAAACAGAAACACAGCGTCCTCTACTACACCTAGAGATAATCTGAAGTTTTATTGTGTGTCACAAACTAAAACGTGTCTCACTAAACATTTGGAAGTGATTTTAAACGAGAGACGCAGTAACTCAGAGAGTTATAGGTTAGAAAGCTCCAGAGAGACTCCATGTTTGTTTGCACACGAGGCTCCGGTGAGAGTAGATTAAGATTAAGTGTAGTACTTGAGTGACTTGTTACTTGTTTTGAGTGTCACATTTAGTGTCGAACAGTTCCAGTAGTTGTTGAAACGTCAGCCTCATGGTGGCGCTAGAGGGAAAGTCAGAGGATCACTAAAGTCTGGAGGATCCATCTTCAGGAGATCATGAATGTCGGTTCTAAAGTTAATCTCAAAGAATGTTTGTTGAGATATTTCAGTCTGCAGTGAAGCGATGACGTTTGTTTAGCCGTGATGCTAACGTAGCTAACGACAGCGGTTAGTGCAGGTTTGCTCACACACACTGTCGGTCACTCTGTCAGACTGTCTTGAGAAAAAACGTGAAGAAATAGAATTTAAAAAGTGACCCCCCCCCTCTTGTCTCCTCCAGGTCGTGGGTGGATTAGACATTCACAAAAAGATGGTGGTGGATGTCTGACAACTTTGTTTTTTTTCTTCCTCCATTTGCTGAAGATCTGCTTGAAGACGTCGTCCAACAAATACGCTCAATGAAAGTATTTTCTTTGTGAAAAATCCCCTCCTCACCCCCCCTCCCTCCCCCCCTCCCCCCCCCCCCCCCCCCCCAAGCCTTCTGAAGCCAAACTTTCACCAAGTATTATCGAACAGGAACTCTCTGTGACTCGTCGCACTTCTAAAGCTGACGGACGGCTTTTTAACGCAGAGCGACGGTTTCAGTTTGGTGGACGAAAGCTGGAGTGTGTGTGTGTGTGTGTGCGCGTGTGTGTGTGTGTGTCTTTGAGTGTGTATGTGTTCTGTATGTTTTACTGGTTTTTTCAAGGTATGTGGGTTTTTTATATTTATTTTGGTGTCATTGTTTTAGTTGTTTTTTTTTTTTTTTTTTTTTTGGAGAATCAAAGGAAGTCTATCTTAAAGAACGTAAACTTTAGTGGATGATGTAGTTAGCGGTGATGTTACTTGATTTCAGAACAACACAAACACAGCATGAAGTGCCAACAAGAATTTATTGACATGCAGGTAAAAAAAAATCCAAAAAAATGAGTGTCTTTTGTTTTGGAGCTGTCGTTGAGTTATTGGAAACATTTAGTGACTGCAGCGCCGCTTCACGTAAACAGCTTCATTTTACAGTCGTGTTCGGCGACATCGTGTCAAACGATGAGGGAGATTGGGCACTACATGTTTTCAAACGAAGGACTTTGGCGTCCACACGTTTTGCTTTTGCGTTATTAAGCGCCGAGTCGGAACAACGACTTAGAGACGTGAACATTTAATAACCTGTAATTAGGAAACCTTCGACGAGACGATTCTGCTCCGACTGTTGACGTTGGAGAGAAATCTGTGAACACTACTTCACACGCACGTCTGTAGATTTACCGATACACCTGAAACTCTCAGCTTTGTGGAATAACATCGGAGATCGGGAAAGAAAAGCTCGTCGACGGTTTTATATTTTCTGCACGTTTAAAGAAAAAGGAAAATATTAAACGTGCAGAAAATCTCATCGAGTAGTTTCATGTTTCTGAAAACTTCGAACGTGTGAAGCCACCGCTGGTTGAAGAACGTGCGGGGCGGCTGCGCGTTGGAAAGACTCATTCAGACTTTTAGTTTGGAATAAGTCTGTACAAAAACAAAGTTCACACTCGTTGTGTTTTTACACCTTCGGCAGGATGAGCAGAAACAAGACTGTAAATGATTTTGGAAACAGAAATGTTCTGTAGTAGTGAACTGAATCTGTGCGTTTGGACTTTCACATCTTTATACTCCAACTTTCTTTGGGAAGAAGCGAAGCTGAGGAGGAAAACAACAAAATGGCCGTTTAACCGTTAAAACCTGCTGCACTCAGTATTTAGTCCACTGCCGGCTTATTTACTGACGCTCTGCAAAAAGACTTTTCTACCTGAAACGAAAGACTTGTGATGTGTTTGCATGACGTGTGATCTGATCTCTTCTTCTTCTTCTTCTTCTTCTTCTTCTTCTTCTTCTTCTTCTCTGCCCGTCGCTCTTTGCATGTAGATCAGATTTTATTAAAAGCTCTTTAAAGCTTTATTAAAGGTCTTTTTTCAAAGCTGGTCTCAAAATTTAATGAAATGAGTGAAATGTCTTGCGAATGCAAATAATCTCTTCTGTGCATGCTAGTATATGTATTACTGGTTTGACCACTTGCATATTTGAATTTTTATACAGTTATACAATAAACATTACGGTTTTTGGTGCATGTTCGATAGTTAGATCATGAAAAATAGCTTCAATAGAATTTTAACCCTTAAAACTGTTTATTTAACTGTAATAGTTTCATATTTTAAGCGTGTGGAAGTGGTGTTATTACCAGATGATGTACTTCATGGTGAGGATAAGTAATCTTAACATTTGTGTATTTCATTAATTTTGCATTTCAGAGTTTTGGCTCATTTCATGAAATTCAGTGAGACCGTGTTGTTTACATATAAATAATGGTGATGAATTAAACATGAACATTTCAAGCACGTTGATGTTGCCAATAAAGGTTTAAACATGGAAAAAAAAAAGAACTAATCTTAAATGTTTTTTAGTCGCCTGCCACTCGCTCAGTTTTGGGGATAAAACCCGATTTTTGTTTTCTTCACTTTTGTTTTTTTTGTTTTCAACAGTTGGTGTCCTGCTTGTTTAATTTGAAGTCGGTGCTGAAATGTCTGCTGTTGGTTTAAAGGGATGTTTGTGATGGAGGCCACGTGGATCAGTCGTAGAGTTTCACTCCTGTTTTCATCTTTGCTGCATCACTGAAACTTCATACATGGAAAAATGAGAAATAAACTGTTTGAAAGTTGTTACCGACGCTGTGGACGGAGTCTCTTTCATACACGTCACACGTCTCGGCTGCAGAGTCGTTCTAACGACTGCATTTAATGTTTCTCGAAGAATTGAGATGCATTCCACTACTGCCAAAAACATCGAAGTACATTTACTCAAGCACTTAAGTACACATTTATAATCTATCATCTATAATATTATACTTTGTACTGACGGCTTTACAAATGAAGGTTTTTACACACAAAACATGAAGGTTTTATAGAATTTGATTTCTTATTTAAACTTCTTAACAGTTTATACGAGCACACAAACAATTAGTTTGACAGAAAATAGATTAGAAACTATTTTGATGGTTTTAGTCATTTTTCATGTAAAAAAGATTTCCAGCTTCACAAATGTGAAGATTTGCTGCTTTAATAATGTTAATAACAGTAATAACGTTGAATATTTTAACTATTTTTACAAAGCAAACAATCGAATAATGGAGGAAATAATCAGCAGTTTAATCCATGATGAAAATAATTAATAGTTAATATTTCAAAATGAGCTCCACCAACTACAACAGTAACATCCTGCTTTTACTTTAATGCACGAGGAATAATCTAATGATATAATATATAATAGTATAACGGGACATTTGACTAATTATTAAAGTATATTTTTACTAATTATACTTGCATAAGAAACATGTTTAATGCAGTATTTTTACAGTACATTTTGCAGTTTCTCTGGATTAAAAACTGCTGAGGGATTACAGCTGCACTGCTCCTTCCCTCCAGCAGGGGGCAGTGTGAGGCCGCGTGCACACTACAGTATGTTACTACTTCTACTACACTTCTGCTCTGGTTCTGTTTGTTCTGGTTTTGGGTTCTTGGTACCTGTGCAACCTGAATCTTAAACGCTCCAGCGTACAGTGATATTCTAGAGAATAGTTTATTAGTTTCCAGTTCATTTACTGTCAGAGTAATAACTTGAGGATTTACATTTTATTCTGCATAATCCAAATTTGCAAATCAATTATTTGTACTTTTTACTCCACTGAATTTATTTTAATTCTTAAATTACTAGTTTCAAATATTATCATAATGAGTACTTTCACTTTTGGTATTTTAAGTATATTTTAATGCTAATACTTAACATATATATATATATATATATATATATATATATATATATATATATATATATATATATATATATATATATATATATAACATGTATTTCTACACTGTGGCGTTCCCCGCTGAGTTGAGGCCTCAGATAAACGGATGTTTCAGGTCTGAATGTTCGTCATCGAGCTGCAGAAGAAGTCGTCCAGTTGTTGCCGTCACTGAAGTTTCATTCATACTCTGCTGCAGCCTCGGACCCCCGAACCCACCGCCTCATGAAACCTGCTCATCTGTTTGTGATTTATTTTCACACGAACCAACATGAAAGTCTGCAGAACCTCAAACACTCTGCGGCGTGACGGCTGAAAGACTACAAAACACTGTTTCTCTGTTTTATATTATATTATAATATGACTTTTATATTATATTATGACTTTTATATTATATTATGACTTTTATATTATATTATATTATGACTTTTATATTATATTATGACTTTATATTATATTATATTATGACTTTTATATTATAATATGACTTTTATATTATATTATGACTTTTATATTATAATATGACTTTTATATTATATTATATATGACTTTTATATTATATGACTTTTATATTATATTATATTATGACTTTTATATTATAATATGACTTTTATATTATATTATAATATGACTTTTATATTATATTATAATATTACTTTTATATTATATTATAATATTACTTTTATATTGTATTATATTACTTTTCTACAATATATTATAAAAAAATGTATAATATTAAAAATATAATGATAAAAAATATTATAAACTTTTTTGTATATAATATATATTTTTTATAACATATTATTATTTTTATAACATATAACAACTATGACTTTTTTATAATATACTATAACATTATTTTTTAGAACATATTATAATATTACTTTTATGTCCTGAAATAGTTTTAGTTACTAGTTACTACACAAAAAATAGCAAAAAAGTAATAAAGTAAAGGAACTACAAATAATAATGAAGGTGAACTACAAGCTTCTGCAAAACGTAGTTAAAGTACTCGTTTATAAATCATTAAATCCTTCTTTAAGTGCTGGAAACAGTTTTATGTCTCTAAACTGCTCTGGTGTCAGCCGGGTTTCAGAAGCCTTGAACGACCCCAAATCAGTTTGTGTCGTTTCCGTTTGTCCCGTGACGTTAACATGTCGGAGACGTCAGGAAACGTCTTTACAGTGAAACCTGTCCCGCTCGTTATCAGGCAGACACCAACCTGTCCTCTCACCTGTCACTGTCCCCTGTGTGTGTGTGTGTGTGTGTGTGTGTGTGTGTGTGTGTGTGTGTGTGTGTGCGGGGGTCATTCAGAGTTCAGTGAAACTCTCAGGTAACTTCATTTCACCTGCAGGTAAGTGTTGGCTGCAGCGGGTAAAAGGATCCGCCGTAAACACTTTCAGCCATGTTGTTGTAGGCGTCAGGTGAGGCCATGAAACCTCACACACACACACACACACACACACACACACACACACACACACACTCTCACACACTATGAGAGTGTATTAAACTAGTCCACCTTGAGCTCCTTCTTTTCAAATGTGGATGTTGTTGTTGTTCTTGCAGCGTGAGAAACTGCATGTGTCCGAGTTTAATGTTACTATTAAAGCTGCATTCATTCACTTCTGGCCACTAGGGGGCAGCACACGTCCACACCAGGCTGACAGACGCTCGTCTTTTAAGGCCCAGACGCACCAAACAGACGTCAAAGAACTTCGCTGTTGCGTCTGTAATCGATCAAACCGCAAAGACTTCAGCCAGCGACCAACGAGCTCCGACGTTCTGCGCCTGCGTTGGAGAAAAACACTCTCCACACCAGCGCCGGTATATTAACCTCTTAGCTGCATCCCGGGTGGCCGTGTCGTTGTCGTTGTGTTGGAATGATCAGATGAGATGAAGATGAACAATCTAACCAGAGTGATTTCTCTCGCCGCTCAACTGCCGATATAAAACGTCTGTCGCAGAAACTGAGACGACAGACGCTCACGGGCGGCACAACGTCGTCTGTGGGCCGAAGCTCCGTGCGTCAGGGCCTTTGACCTCCAGCACCAGAGAAGCTTCATGATAGAAACTGAGACAAATGTGATATATATTAATATAATATATATAGAATTATTATATTAAATATAATAAGATAATTAATATAGATATTAAGAGAAAAATAAGATGAGATAAAAAGGATATATATAGATAAGAAATTAAGATAGATATTAATAAAATAAGTAATAATATATGAATATAAGGATAGATAATAAATAGTAAGATAAAGAATAATATATAGGAATTATATATATTAATATAATAATGATATCTATAGAATGAAATAATTAATATTATTTATTAATATAATTAATATATATATAATATAAATAATTAATAGATATACTTATATAATTATAAATATATATATTAATAAATATTATATATTAATTAAATATTATTATATATTAATATATAATTAATAT
>NC_041355.1:552794-617794 GCF_900634415.1 Cottoperca gobio | reverse complement strand
CAGGTCGTCCACTGCGTTTGGCCTGAGACACAAAACAAACATTAGTTATTATTAGTCATTTTCTATCGCTCTTCAGGCGTTAAGTTCTACTGTGTGACTTTGCAGAATTAGAAATAAAATGTCTGAAGCTCAGCGACGTCCAGAGAACGCACACATTTGTACTTGTTGCGTCTTCTGAACCTACCGCGGGGATTTCTTCTTGTGTCTGGGAACTTGCACGTCCGGCGTGCAGGGGATGGTGTCTCCGATCCACTGCTGTAAGGTCGGCTCTGCAACCTTCGGTCTGCCGTGCTTCAGAGAGACGAGAAACAACAACGAGATTATTAATGAATGCTGTTTATGAAGACGCTGCATTTTTCTGATCTGAGTGAAAACACTTTTAATCCTTTTCAAAAGAAGGTCCAGCCGTGTTACTGACCTTTGGAGCGATCCTGCTAACGATCTCCGAGATGTCCACGACTCCGACAGGCTGCTTCTTACCTCTTTTACCTGAAAGAAAAACAAAAACAGAGTCACCACCAGCTTCTTTTGTGTTTGACCAACGGTCCAATAATCAACCTCCAGCTATTTATTAAACGGGCTGAAATGTACCGAGTCTGTTGGGTGAAGGAGAGGTGGCGTCCCAAATGATATCCTGCTGAAAGTCGGAGTCGTTGTGCGGAGACTCTAAAGTGAAACCAACACTGGCTCTGGATCTCGGGATCCTGGTGGGGGACTTAAATTCTGGAGGAGAAGAAACACAAACAACTGATTCAGAAACAATGACGTGTGCTGCTCAGACGATGCGACTTCAGCTCTCTCTGTAAATCTATTTGTTCTGCACTTTGCAGGTCAGAGGTCAAGGTCTGCTCAGGGACACTTCAGTAGGGAAGCCACTGTACAAAGTAAATTCAGAATACTATAATCTATATATACTGATGGATAATACTTTTGTGAATTCAACATACATGTGCAGTTTTGCTAATGACAAACTGTAACGGCTTGTTAACTTTCTAAGTTCTGTTCTTACTGTTAAAAAGTAGGAAAAGTTAAATATGGTTTTATTAACATGTACACTCAATAGCCTATTCGTGGATTAGCATCTTTAGGTAAATTCACAATACATATAATACACAATGATTCACATCAATTCCAATCAGTTTCAATGCCATGAGATTTGTTTTGGTTGAAATAAGAGGCAAACTATTTATTAGAGATTAATTGTACAGACATAACTGCAATGTGGTGGATTTGTTTTATGCCGAATTGAAGACTGGGAACTATAGTTTGTAAACCACATATTTAGTCATGTTGTGCAATGCAATTTATCTATGCATATGCAGGAACAACTAAAATCGCTAAATATTTCAATGTAGTTTGGTATACAGTTTTCACAATACAGCAGGGCGGGACGTTGTCATGGCGTGCACTCGCCACAGGAAACAAGAGAGACAGGGCAAACTTCAGACACCTCAGATAAAACTAAACGAACATAGAAACAGTTTCTAACCCGGCTGTTGGCTCTTTGGAGAGTCGACCTCCGCCTGAGTCTGCCGGAAACTTCTCCTCAGTCGGTTTGTTTTCACCGGGGCCGTCTGTTGCTGCGGACCGGACGGAGGGTCAATCTTCCTGCGGCTCTGGTTCATGGTTACCAGCCGTTACCGGACTCTCGTGTGACGGTGTGCCGGTCGACAGTTTGCGCTAAGCGCTTTGAGCTTTGCTATTTACAGTTTATCTTTTTGTAAATTCGGACAGTCGGCGGTGTTTTCAAACGTTCCGCCATTTTTTTATTTCCCAGGGTTCCTTGCGAGGATGCCTTCAAGAGCTACAAAGCTGCTCGGATATTGCGCACACAGAGTTGCATCGGAATGATTGTCTAATAATAGTTATATTTTTTGTTATTAAAAAGTATTTTAGTATATTAAAAACTTTTTGAGGTAATTGTACTTTAGTATTTCCATGTTATGCTACTTTGCTACTTTATTCCTACATTTACATTTTGGGTAGCTCGTGAATTTACCCCCGAGGATCAATTTAGTCTCGTCTTAACCTTTAAAATACATTATCATTTATTTGTTGATTACTCACTGAGAGGAAGGGGATGGAAAACTGAAAAGTAACTAAAGCTATCTAATAAATGTAGTGGAGTAGATGTATAAAGTAGCAGAACATAGTGAAGTTCCTCAAAATTGTACTTAAGTACAGTACTTGAGTAAATGTACTTAGTTACTCTCCACCCCTGCTCACCTGTACTCAAAACAACATGCATAACCAAACCAACACATCTCCATTTTGGGATTTGTGTGTGTGTAATATATTTATGAGCAGAATTATGAGGTGGGGGTTTGGTCTAATGATCCGGTACAATCATCAGGGCCAAACATTAGAGATGCAGAGCAGCAGTAAATCTCAGTTTATCTCAGAGACATTAGACACCAGACTTTTGCATGTTCAGACTGCAGCTGCAGGTCGAGTCCGTGCAGCAGCATCGGCAGCAGCAGCACAGCAGCGGCAGCGGCAGCGGCAGCAGCAGCACAGCAGCGGCAGCGGCAGCGGCAGCGGCAGCGGCAGCAGCAGCAGCTAGCAGCAGCAGCAGCAGCAGCAGCAGGGGTTGTTTGTGAAGCTGTCAGCAGCAGCTCTCCTCCTCCAAAGTTTCCCCAAAGGAAGGATTAGCGCGTCACATCCCGCTGGGCCGACTATACACACACTGTGTTGTGAGCACACTGATGCTGCTGCTGAAAACAAGTTCACTTCAAAATTAGATGAACGCTCTGTGGGAAAAACACTGAGGCAGCTGAGGTCCACAAATGTTCTGTTCAATTCTTTCTTAATTTTCCTTTCTTTGTAATATAATAATACACAACACTGCAGTGCAACATGTAGGGGGGTTAGAAGTATGCACTAATGCTTGTAGTTTGATTTATTCTCAAAAGCTCAATTGTATTCTTGAAATGTCGACTTTATTCTCAAAGAAATCTAAAATATTTTTAAGTACAAGACATGCATTTAAAATTGTACTTGAGTAAAGGTACATAAGCACAATTAAATATGAAAAGTAAAAGTGTGCATTATGCAAAATGGCAGAATGTTAAATTATGGAGCCTTCAAGGTCCCGAAAGATTGTTTTTTTTAATCTTTAATGCACACAAGATCATTTGTACACACATTATCATCATGTGCAACAACAAGAAAAAAAAGAGGGGCTTTACAACTGTGTCATCTAACTGAAAATGGAATCTGTCTGTCCTCCCAGTTTCTGGACAACCGTTTATCCGATAGACCGCAGGTGTATCGCTGAGGACGTCAGGAAGTGCAGTGTGGAGCGTGAAGTTGTTTGGATGAGCGGTTCTCGAGAGAGCTGCAATCAGCTATACCGGAGGCCAAGCAGTCGGCCAAGAGGACACTTAGTTCTTATAAAGACATGACGACCTCACGTAAATCAGAGTTTAGCACAACTTCAACCTGAAGATGTCTGATCAGCAGCATAACTGTGAGGGTCTGTGGGGCCTTTAATCTATAACAACGCATCATATTTAATAAGCTGATCACATGTTTTCTATAAAGTTAACGCTAATGTTATGTAATGCTAATGTTAGCGGTTAGCTCTGCCCAGCTCTTTGTCCGATTCGTTAGTCCTCAGCCTCAAAGCTTTTTCTCTTATAAATGTTAAACATGTTGCTTGAACGTCTAAATCTAACGTCCAAGAGTGTTTCCCATAGTTACCATCCAAATGCAGTTATGTGATGAATAAATAAGTATTCCCTTGCATTTGTTCCTTGTAATACGTAACGCAGACATGTTCATATTTATTGTCCTGCTGCTCTTGTTGCTTTTGTGCGTTGAGTGCGTGATTGAGCTGGTGGTTTATACTTCTCTCTTCGTTGCAGGTACAACGTTGGGTACCCAACTGTGATTGGTTGGCTAGGTAAGCTACGGCTAGCCGCTGCAGCCTAGTGTTAGCTTGCCAAGCTAGCTGATGACGTGAATAACTTGATGTACTCGTGAAGGCTACTGCCAACAATGCTGGTCAAAGACATTTTGAGGACTAATGTTGCTCAACATTCATGGACCCCAACATGATCCTGCCATGTCATGTATGAGGATGAGGATTATGTGTAAAGGGAAGGGACAGTATCTCCAACAGTAAGGATGAGATATGGGATGAGCAGAAACACCAGCACAAGTAGAAATGCTCACAGCAGCGAAGGCCACGTGCACATCAACATTGTACAACATCTACATCAGCCTTATTGAATCCCACATGTACATAAGATGAGGGGGGAATTGCAACACTAGTCTGCCTCTTATACAGTTTTACATTTGATTCTTACGCCAGGAAGACATATTTTAAGATTCAAAATCAATCCGTCCACCATCTTTCTGTCTTCCAAAAGAGTTTCTAACTCGCAAACTGTGAAATCTGAGCGATCCATCACCAGCATGCCCACCCTCCGCCTGCCTCGCAGCCAAACACAGATACGCACCATATTTCATGGCCTGTGCGTCCGAATAGAATACCCTGCTGCTCTAAAGAAAACACTGAGTTTCGATGGATTTAGGAAGGAATCTGTGGCAGAGCTGTCAGGAAGGAAGCAGGCAGCTACCTGCTTTTTACATTACAGTGGCAGCGGGCTAAATGGCTCTTTTCCCCCAGTAGACATTGTCCGTCTTTGAAATGTGATCCGGGACGGCGGCGGAGGCTCGTTAGAAAAGGTCTGAGCGCTTTCAGAGAGCAGTAGTCAGATATGCAGCTCTCTAATCTCACCAATCTATCACTGTCTGCTTAGAAGTGCCAGAAAGCCTCCGGGGTGCAAACTGCAGCACCAACTCTCATCTGTAAACTGCTGAAATCAAACCCCAGTTTACAAGTCAGCGTGCAGCTAACCCTAACCCTCCTGCACGAGGGCTGGATCCTGAGAATATCCTGCAGGATGGCGACGCACCACACTTCTGAACACGTCAAATCTTTAGTTTTGTTCTGCAACAATGAAACCCACAACAAGGATTTATCAGGAGACAAAACCTCCACCAGGACTGTGTGGGTCTGGTTTGATCTGATGTGATTGCAAGTGACCAAACAACTACATCTTTACACACTGACTCTGATATTGCATGCACAAGTACGTGACACGCCCTTTTCTAACTAAAGCTCCGCCCCCGTCACACCAGAAGGACAGAAATGCAGAAATCTGTAAAGCATTTGGCAGAAAAGAGATAATATCAGTGATAATCTGATGGAGAAGATACATCTTCATGACCTTTAAGGGAAACGAGAGCAGGAGATCCACGCAGTACTGATTGTGATAATAAGAAAGTATGACATGTGTCAACATGTCAGGATAAAAACACTTCAGAAAAGCAGAATTCTTCACACACTTCATGACATGGCAGGTGTGCACTTGAGGGGACATATCATTAAAAACTCACTCCATCAGAGCTCGTGCACGAACATTTGTGTATCTGGAGTGCCGACCAACCCACAAGCCATTCAGATGTGTCCGTAAACTGTTCCTGTCTCCTGACTCGTCAGATTGTTAATGTTTCCAGATCACAACTATTACTTTGGTGCGTGTGACGTCATCATAGTCGTTATAAATGAGGGACCCTTTGAACACAGTTCCCCTCGTCAGTGGAACCGGATCCTTGTTGTCGCACTTTAACAACCTCCTGCAGATCTTTCAGGTGCGTATGAACTGCGTATCATCGTCGCCTGACAGCTTCCAACACTTCTGCTGTTTACTCTCTTTGTTCTTCTCGTCACTGAGGATATTTCTGTAGATGCAACATTTTGAAGTTCAGGCTGTAAATAAACCTCCCTGAACTCTAAGTCTTTGTGCAACGCATGACTTTCTACTTGTACTCCACGTGTATCTGGCTGTTACTGTACAAACATATATTTCTGCATAAAAAAACATCAGAAGAGTTTATAAAATCTGTGCGGCTGAAAAGATGAATCATTTCGTTAATTGAAAACTATTTTTGATGCTTTCAGTCTCAGATGTGAAGATTTGCTGCTTTTCTTTTAATAATGTTCATTTTAAAGTATTAGATATAATCTGGGTCATTCTGACACATTTATCACTATTTTTACAAATCAAACAATCAACAAATGGAGAAAACAATCATAAATAAATATTAGTTAATATTTAAAAACTGCAACAGTAGAATCCTGCGTTTACATTGATGCACGAGGAATAGTAATCTAATGATATAACATATATTAGTTTAACAGTGTAGTGTATTCTTCTACAGCGTGGTATTAGTGCTTTTACTTAAGTACAGGATCTAAATACTTGCAGCGCATGTACGGTAGTAAAACAGCTCTTCCTAAGAGGCTTCATCTCATTTAGAACATCATCTAACCACCTCCATTAAGCTGATTGACTCTGAGTAGATGTTTGTTTTTCTTTCTCTTGGAAAGAGTTGTCCACGAGAGTTTCAGCTCGATGCCTCTTTGTTCCTGACGGACACAAAATGGGGACAATTTAGCGGAAAATGAGGCAACAGACGATTCAGTGGAAGCGTTCGTATGAAACTACAGTGTTGGACTCGGCTGATCTACAACATCTTTCCTTAAATGGAGTTATTGAAAAAGACACCAGAGTTCAAAGATATGGAGAGGATTGGATGTCTAATTCAAAACAGTGCAGATGTGGCTCGGATACAAAGAGAGGGTTGGGGGGGGGGGGGGGGGTATTTTTAGCACATATAAAGTAGAGGAAAGTGAAACTGGAGCAGGTCTGCAGTAAAGTGCGGCAGACATGACGTCATGCAGTGTCTTCCCTTTGAGCTGCAGCCAGTGAGCGGGCGGAGATGGGCGACATTTCCTCCATCACAAGCTTGAAAAGAATTCCCATCGACGTGCTCTTCAGCCCGGAGTCTCGAGTACACAGTTTACAGCTCGCCGCACTTCAAGTCTAATGTTCCACGAGCCTCTCTTCACATTTCCACTTCAACACCCACTTTAATGCGTGCAAACGACTCCAGTTACTGTTTCATTACCGGCCTATAAACTCTACAATAAGTGGCTCCGTCACATCCATCTGAAAGCCGTCCAGGACCTCGCCCACAAAGTGCCCGCTCCAGTGTGCAGCGTGCGTGTGTTTGGGCTGAACTTAATTCTGCATTTATTGCCACTGGCCCGTTGTAATTTATGTCAGATGGTGTCCTAGCTTTTTGTTTTTGTGAGGAGTACAAAGAGGGGAAGCAGAGGCGTGCACGGACTTTCTGAGCAGCACTTTAAAGTTTAACTTTAGGGTTCGTTCCCGGTCTAAGGTCACAGCAGAGGTGTGCAGAACGTTCCTCGCACCTCATCACTGCCCTCCGATAGGATGCAGACGAGTCCTTCTGATCTGAAGTTATAATCCTCGACACTTTAATGATGTTAGGCTCCATTTTTCAACTCTCTGCAGTTTGTTAGTGGAGGAGGAGCAATGCCTCCTACATACACACGTAACACCTCAGTGTACCTCGTTGTCATGCTAACGTGCGCTAATGAGCAGTAAACACGAAGCACAGCTGAGGCTGATGGTCGTGTTCGTTCTGCAGCTTATAAACTAAAGTAGTGAACAGATGCATCGTGTGGAGTTCCACTGTCATGTGGGACGTGCCCTAAAAAGTTAAGGAACCACCAAAGTGACCAGGGTTCATCCTCGGGGGAACATGAATATCGGTGCAACATGTAGTGGCGTCTCATGTTTGTCAAGTTGTTTCTGTCTCGACTGATGAACCATCAACGTTTTGGTCCCCAGCGCCGCCGGGAGTGAAAGGGAACTTTGGCCACAGCTTGTTCACACTGGTGAGAGACATGAAGTGAAACCGTGGTCATGCCACCAGCGTGTAACTCTCTCTGCAGAATCTCCTTGTTGTGGTGAGTTGTTGAGTTTCACATGACCCGGCTCGCTCGCTGTGGGCTGAGAGAAGATTAAACACAAACAAGACGCACATCTGATGAAACAAAGAAGAAGAATCTCGGAGCCAAAACACGATGGATCTTGAAAGCAGAATATTTTTTCAAGAGCTAATTGCGTCGGGTAAGACTAATGCATTCGAACATTTTTCATGCTGCTCTGTTTTCTCTCCAAATCTAAGACGCCCTCAGGAATGCTTTCATTCGTCGACTGTAGCTGCTGCAGGCCGAGCTGTCAGCACGCCGGTGACAAACAGCATTACAGTATCTGAACATTCAACGGAGCAATGAAAACAGTTCTCCAAAAACTTCAGTCCTCCCAGGATGACAATACCATTTGGCCCGTTTCAGCTCGGTCTACTTGAAGCCAAGATGTCTGTTTCAAAGCGCTGCTCTTATTCTCCCCTCGTTCCCTGGACGCCGCTCACATAGTCTGCAGAAATCCCTTTTTTGCCGCTCCAACAGCGAGGATTGTTTGGATTTATGGACGAGCTTTACTGGACTGTTGGGAACCGGCGTGCAATCACTGCGCTGCAATGAAATACTCTGCCTCCACCCGAGTCAAGACTTACAAACCAATTCAGGGAGATTTCTGTCGCAGCAGAAAAAAAGCCCTCAGCAACACTGGATCCTCCAGCTGCACGTTCTTTATAGACAAGCTCGTGTCAAAGTTGAAGAGGTGGGAGGGAGAATATGTGAGGCCACAGGGGGAAGTAAAAAGTTCATGGAAATTAACTTCTTGGACTCTTAAGACAGATAAAGGGCTGTTTATGGAAAAGGTCATTCTCAGCTTGGCTTAAATGAACACAGTTTATCTACATTTGCAGTTTAATTAGAAGCATGTGCACCTTCTGTTGTTTAAAGGAACAGTCGTGTTGGGAAACCCCCCCCCCCCCCCCTACTCTGTCATCTTCAGGTTGTTCTGCACAAAGACGGGAAGCAGCTTCACTGAAACGTGACAAAAGAGACAATTAGTGATTTGATTAGTTATTAAAAAGACTGGAAACTGTTTGTTAACGTGTCTGATGTATATTCAATATATTCAATTAGTTTATATTCAGATCCTGCATTTTAAATCACTTTAGTAAAAGTTTGTCAGGAGATAATCAGGAAAATGTTTCATTAGATTATTATTCCTCGTGCATTGAAGTTCTAGTTGGTCGACGTGGAGCTCATTTTTAAATATTAACTAATAATTATTTTCATTATGGATTAATATAAAAACAGTAGTTTAATCTGATTATGTAAAAATATGTAAAAAAATAGAGAGAAATGTCAAAACTTCAACATTATTACTAATAAATTACAATAATTAACATTATTAAAATGTTAAAATGTGTGAAGCTGGAACCAGGAAATCCAATTAATTTTCTGTCAATCGAATAATTGATTATTCTTACTTATATTTTAGATTTAGATTAAATACAATCTAATCATTAAACACTGTCAGAGAACGTTTGACTGCATAATAAATACTTTCAGTACATTTAGCTGATAATACTCGTACATAATTGAACTAACTTCTGCTTGTAGTGGAGTATTCTCTGATTAATACTCACATTAATGAGTTACATTTCCTCAGCGTGGCGTCTTGATGTCGGATGTGGTGTTTACTGAAAAATAGCAGTTTTAAGCCCCGCCCCCACTAACGAGCTGAGCTAATTGAAGTGAATGTGATGGTGAGTGAGCTGCAGGCGGGCGCTCTCACTCTCATTAACCTGATTGATGCAGTCTTTGCTCACAGCTGCAGATTACATGTCACTGTGAGTCATTAGTGCTTCCTCTGAGCGAGAGAAATGAATCTGACCTGAGACCTGCACACAGGAAGACGTGAAGGATCGCTGCTCAGATGGATGGAGACTTTCAAACTGTGTTTTCACTGAGAACTTTCATCAGTGTGATGGTGACGTCTGTGTGACCGCTCGGTCGTTGTAATTAATTAAAGTGCTCCAGTGGTGGAGAAGTGTTCAGATTCTTTACTTCAGCGTTAACGTGAAAAACAGCCTGTTTTCAGCTTTGTGACGATGCATTTTACAGCTGATCCAAGAGGCTTTTTAAACACTTTATTTATCTGGAGGAGGAGGAGAATCTTCTCAACACATAAAGGAACACTTCATCACACAGTGTATCACAAACACTCCACACATCTGGAGATACAGGCTTCACACTGGACAGTGGAGTAGAAGCATAACAAGTACCTCAATGTTCAACCTACGTACTAAAGTAAATGTACTTCATGTCCACCACAGTCAAACACCTCTTTATATATTATGTTCCTGTTACATTTGCCTCTTCATTTCTATATATTATATATTATATATATATTATTATACAAGGTGTCCTGGTGTGTTCCACACTTTCTTCTTCTGCAGATCTTTTCTTAGTTGTCATGAAACAATCGAAAGCTCCAGAACGTCTATAACATTTTTATTTACCTGTTGTAATGTTTAATTCAATATGTTGCATTGCATCTGAAAAATCTAAGGATCATTTAATTTGATGCCAATTATTATTATTATATATTTTTTTTAATATTAGTATTATATTTAATATTTATATATTTGTTAATCTAGTACATTTGTATAGTTCTCATATATTTCTAACGTTTTTATTTACAGTTTTTTTTTAATGGAATTTGTTGGAAATAATTTAAGTTATTTTATTTTATTTAAAAAACAAAACTTTATTAATTTGTACACCTTGTTCTGCTTCTACTACCGCCGCTGCTAACACACTTCTTCTTCCACGTGGTCTTTAAACGACCTGCATGTTCAGATGATGATTGTTTTTTATAAACGACATTTAGTTTCCTCTCGGGGTAAACTGACCCCCCACCTCCTCCCTCCCTCCCTCCCTCCCCCACCCCACCTCCTCCACTTCCTCTCTCTCTCTCTCGGTAACCATGATCCTCCCCTCCCCGAGTCCCTGGATCCTCTGTCCGACACTGAATACCTTCCCCTTTTGCCCCGCACATGGGGAAACACATTTAATCCCTCCTGAAGCAAGCATTTAATTAAAGGCAATAAATTATCCAGCTTTGTGTTGGGTTCTCCTGGATCCCACAGACCTGCAGGGTTCTGCGGAGTATTGATGGACCGGCGGGTCACAGGTCCAGACCTGGAGGAGGCAGATTAATGTCTCCCTGGAATTTGGGTCTGCTCAGACTAACGTTTGTTACTCGAGTCCGAATTAGGAGTGGGTTTGTTTAGATAAACCTCGTTACCTCTGTGGGCTCGCTGCCTGCAGGGTCATCTCCTGAGCACGAGAGCTCCTCCTCGGGACCAATTCATCACCATCCCAACATCTCCGCTGCATTCTTCCCTGCTGAGAGAAAACACACACTGATACACACACAGACAAGTAAAACTGACTCGTCTTCTTTTTTTATCTTGAACTTGCACGTGATGCTCAAACGTCGACGTTGGTTTCCCTCAAATGTAATTAGTTGTGATGTTATTATCTGCCCAGATAATTCAACAAGCTTTTTGTTTGTTTACATTCCTCCTGTTGCACATTTAAAAAATGCACTTTAGGAATAAACTTCTGTTTTTCATGTGGATGTAGCTGAAACTCGTTTCCTTGTGCAGCCCTGTGTTGGAAAATGACAAAAATAATCCTTGATTGAACTCCATGTTTTATGTTTTATGTTTTATGACGTGCTGTCATGTTTGGTTGCTGATGTTCTATTTTCTGCTCTTTGAGTAAAGCTGATAAAGGTTTCATTCATTCAACAAGAGCTCACATTAACTAACTGTAAATGAAATATCAGGGGTTACCCAGGAATTTGGTGGTAACTGCAGGGGCGGGAGTGTTGGAGGAAAGTGTCGACTATACTTATAAAATAATTCTATAATTGAACCGGGAGAGTAGAAAGTGTTTAAGATGAATATGGTTTTACTGGTAAGTTGACTTTTGATATATTGTTTACAAACTCAGGCTAAATGAGCAGTAATAAAACATGAAGCTCAGTTTACTCCTCATTCTACTCATTTACCTGCGTTCAAAACGTTACTCAAATTACAAAAGTATTAGCATTAAAAACAAAGTACAAAAAGTCATTTTGCTCATTTGAAAATAATTATATTATAGGATTATAATTATTGATGTATTATCACTTTAATGAGGCAGCTGGTAAAATAGCTTTTATTTTTTCCTACATAAACTGTCACATAGCAGAAAGTAAATAACAATTTATATAGTAAATCATTTGATTATTATGTAATTATCAGTAGATGACCTTTGACCCCAACATCAAAGGGTTAAAAGTAATGAAACTATTTTTATAAATATTCTTGTCGCATCTTGAATTTTTGATGGAGCTGTGTTTTTGTTAGTGTGTGTTTATAAATAGTAGTTTTAATAACTAATAAATCACCTGAGTGCACACGGTGCATTCACTGCCTGAGTGACCGGTGGGAAATTACAGCACAGCTCTAAACACTCATTTAAAAATCTTTCTCAAACTTGATTTTCCTGTTTATTTCCGCTGTCGCTGTGTTGTTGTCACATCGGCCACAGTCTCCGAAGACTTGACGTTTGATTCTTTGACTGGCTAATCACACATTTATCTTTAATAACAGAGATGAAGGCAGTTTCCACAATCCCCTAAAGAGGGCAGTCAAACATGGGAGTTGAAGCTGCCGCCTGTCAGTCAGCTCAGAGGGCAGCAGAGGGAGGCCTGCAGCACTGAGGACACATGTTTGCTTTAAATCTCATATTTTGGGCTTCCAAAATAATCTGCAGTTGGTTTAAAAAAATGTCACAAAGACGATTAAAGTCATCTGAAGAAGTTGTGATACATGCAGCCGGCTGAATATCTGCACTCTGCTCCACTCCCTGCTCCAAAATTGATTTCAAGACGGAGATAAATGATCTCCTTTGTGCCGCCAGCTTTGAAATGAGGTGTATCTAGGAAACTCCCAGCGGATTGGGAGAACACATCCATTGAGGGGGCCAACTGGAGCGTGAGGGGGAACTAATCTCTCCATTTAAGAGTTTGGAGCAGATTTACGTAAAATCACCCTTTTTTTCTTTCTACTCCTCAGTCAAATTCCTGAGGAAGAGTGTGCAGCTCTGAAGACTAGAAACTTCTCAGGTCTGCAGACTGAGAAGTTTTATTTCAAACCAAACTGTGCAGCTGAGTGCCAGAAAAAGGCCGAGCGAGCCAGCTGCT
Organism: Cottoperca gobio; assembly: GCF_900634415.1. Taxonomy (NCBI): domain Eukaryota; kingdom Metazoa; phylum Chordata; class Actinopteri; order Perciformes; family Bovichtidae; genus Cottoperca; species Cottoperca gobio. The sequence continues at coordinate 604,733 of NC_041355.1, read as the reverse complement.
GTTGGCAGAACTGTTCCCCTCTTCAAACTCAGAAATTACACATGAAATTAAAGTTGTAATTTTAGTTTTGCTTCAGTTCTGCTGAAGGTTTTTTGGCCCTTTTCCCCCCACAAAGAAATCCAACGGCTCCTCCAGTGTGTTGATGTGAGGTGAATTTAAGTGAGTTGCCATGTTGGCACTCAGAAGTGGAAAATAAATAAAAGATGGTGACTAATAGTGGAGGCTACAATAATATATTTCATAGTTTAAAAGTTAGTTGGAATAAATTCTTTATGTTAAAGTAGCAAAATCACAGTGGAAGAACACTCATTCAGAAGTAAACGTTTACTAAAAGGAAACAAATTAGCAACAAAATATACTCGAGTATGCAAAGTGTGAGCAGTGAAGAAGAGTTCAGCTACGTCACGTCTTCAAGAGTTCAAACCAAAGAGAAAAGAACAGACGGAAAGATGAAACATTACAGGATATACTTGGGTACAGATTTGATTTATCTTTGAGTATTAGTCACCTATTGTACTTTATTATTCGTCTTTCTGCTGCCTGGCATGTTCAGAGATTGTGTTTTGGGGTTTTCTATGATGAGAACGTGATTGAAAGTGTTTGGTTGTAGCGGCTCAGTGTTTTTAGAAGCTGATCTAGTAGTTATACAAAAAACTAAAGAGTTGGTCGTGTTTATAAGCAGCCAAAAACATCTAAATAAAGTTTCCTCCAAAGTTTGCGAAGTTCGTCCTCCACAAATGATTCTCTCTGGACCCGTGTGACAGTGGAAGTCTTCGTCTGCTAACATCTGCGAGGCTGCACAACATCGTGCACAGCACTGACGACACTTCTCCTTTGTAATTATACGATCATTTAATCCTCTGCAGGAAATGTTGCAATAAGTAATAGTTGCATAACTTTGAGGGAAATCATCTTGAACATGTCGTAAGCAAAGGGCCTGAAGAATGATGTGTTGCTGAAAAATGATATTGGATTTATTTTATGAGCTTATGTTTTGAATTAACATCTTAAATTGCAAAGCATCCAGTGAGTCCAGCTGTCAGATAAATGTAGTCGAGTGAAAAGATGTTTCTGCTGAAGTGTGACGGAGGAAAACTAGAACTCACAGGTTCCACACGTGAAGCTCTGAGATGCACTCAAGAACTTATTAGTTCCACTTCTGCGGTCCAGTGTTGGACACACTTAACTCTTTCTGGTCGACTGCAGCACGAGGTGTCGGGAATAAAATACTTCCAATCGAGGAACAACTTTGCTTCACTTTTTATTTATTTTAGAACTCAAAGGTTTGTGGGGCTCGAGGGAAGATAGAAGTCTATGAAAAAAGACAAACACACACAGTGTGAAAAGTGAAACAGTATAAGTCCTTTCCTTTAAAACAGTACATTATGCAAAAAGGCAGCAGCAGAGCACTTGTAACGACTTGTCTCTCGTCCTCGGAGAGTCCTCGGTAAACAGCGCTCGGTCACGTGACCTCTGCCGTCCATTTTTCAGAGCTTCAGACTCTTGAAAAAAACGGTTTGTTGACACGTTTTGAAGGAACGCCTCGGAAAATACAGACATCAGCTTCATGTCGATATGAGTTCAACTGCAGGAGAGAGGAGGAGAAGGAAGCTCTGCTGCTGTCAACATGTCCACTTGAGGCTTCTGTAGTTGTAGTCCACAGAGGTGAAATCGGTTGGACGATGCCGCTGACATCACAGGAAATAAATCCAAAGACGTGACGTTTGTGTCCCGATTCAGAAAAAGTCCCGCCAAGTGTCATGAGTGACAGCTGTTTATCATCATCTGTCCCCAAAGTCTTTGTTTCTGCGTTTGATTTTAAGACACAAAGCGTCTCCAGTGGACAAGGAGGCGCCGCCGTCAGGGGTTTGTTCCTTATCAAGCCAGGTAGATACCCAGAGGGGGGGGGGGGGGGTCCTGCTCCACGCCTGCCGAGGACGTCTGCAGACCTGTTGATGGAGTCCTGCAGAACAAACAGATAAGGTACAGGTAAGACGTCAGCAGGAAGAAGACTTAAAAACAAAAACTGAGCTGAAGGAGAAACTGTTGTTAGATGCAGAAATATGATCCAAAAGTCCAGGAGCAACGAATGTGGCAACAAAATAATGATTCTGATCTCGTTCTTGTTACGTTGTCTGTTTGTCAGTGAAGAAATAGCATCGTCATAATCAATGCAAGTCACCGACACGTCACACCTGAAACAAAATGCAACTGCATGTCGTGACAAAATAAGATCCGATAAGCTAAACTAAACTAAACTAAGCTAAGCTAAGCTAAGCTAAGCTAAGCTAAACTAAGCTAAGCTAAGCTAAACTAAACTAAGCTAAGCTAAATTAAACAAAGCTAAACTAAACTAAACTAAACTAAGCTAAACTAAACTAAACTAAGCTAAACTAAGCTAAGCTAAGCTAAACTAAACTAAACTAAACTAAGCTAAGCTAAACTAAACCAAGCTAAACTAAACTAAACTAAGCTAAGCTAAGCTAAGCTAAACTAAGATAAGCTAAGCTAAGCTAAACTAAGCTAAGATAAGCTAAACTAAACTAAGCTAAGCTAAACTAAGCTAAGATAAGATAAACTAAACTAAACTAAGCTAAGCTAAGCTAAACTAAACTAAGCTAAGCTAAACTAAGCTAAGCTAGACTAAACTAAACTAAACTAAGCTAAGTTAAGCTAAGATAAGCTAGACTAAACTAAACTAAGCTAAGCTAAGCTAAGATAAGATAAGCTAAACTAAACTAAACTAAGCTAAGCTAAACTAAGCTAAGCTAAACTAAACTAAGCTAAACTAAACTAAGCTAAGCTAAACTAAACTAAACTAAACTAAGCTAAGCTAGACTAAACTAAACTAAGCTAAGCTAAGATAAGCTAAACTAAACTAAGCTAAGCTAAGCTAAACTAAGCTAAGCTAAACTAAACTAAACTAAGCTAAGCTAAGCTAAACTAAGCTAAGCTAAGCTAAACTAAACTAAACTAAACTAAGCTAGATCTCGAGGGTAATTGTTGTGCAGCAGATGCAGTACAACGTGTGCGAATCTAAAATGACAATAAAAATGTAGTATATAACTCCACGCTACGATAGCTTGCACCCTCCGTCCCCTCAGAGGTAATGTGTCAACACAGCCTGACGGTGGAAGTGCTGACAAAGAGTTACTTTGCAGATTCAGATTAATGATACAAAATATAATCAACAAATAAGTTTTGATGCATTATTATAGATACAGATAAGACCCAACAGCATGTACACTGTAATTAATGTACACATTAATGCATCAATATTTATAATCCAATAGTAAAATATATATTATTCATAATTATTTTGTTATATTTTGATACTAATGCTACAATGGAGACTTAAATCTGAACACTTCCTCCACCTTTCTACTGAAATACAAATATTAAAACGTTTGTTGTTGTGGTTGTTGTTGTGGTGGTTGTTGTTGTTGTTGTTGTGGTGGTTGTTGTTGTTGTTGTTGTGGTTGTTGTTGTTGTTGTTGTGGTTGTGTTAACTGTTGCTGTGACCAGCGGCTGGAAGCGATGAAAGATTACAATTTAGGATGTAGTTTGGAATAATTGTCCATAAAAAGCAAATGTGATTAAAAAAAAGGAGCCCAAATGGATGTGGAGTGGTCATTTCCTCGTGTGTGTGTGTGTGTGTGTGTGTGTGTGTGTGTGTGTGTGTGTGTGTGTGTGTGTGTGTGTGTGTGTGTGTGTGTGTGTGTGTCGGCTGCATGCATGGCTGCACCAGATCCCAGCTGACAGGTGTATTGTTTCCCGAGAGCCATAAGCTCAATAATGGCGGAGGGGAAGAAAGAAGCGCTTCTTCTGAGACTCTTTAATTGTCTTTGGTCTGCTTCGGAGTGATGTTGCCGTCTGACTGACCACATTTTAGAGAAACCCCTCCTCAACCCCCCCCCCCCCCCCCCCCACATCTCTACCTCCTCCACACTTCCTTTCCACACATTAACGTCCTCTTAATCTTTCCTCTCTACGCTGCGTTCACTGCCCCCCCCCCCCCCTCGATAATGGAAACTGCTTACGGAGTAATTGGACGCCGTATAATCAAATGAAGAGATGAGCGTTCTGCGTCTCTCACTAATGATCAGTTAGACAGAATATGGAGAGGATCTCAGAGGATTAATTGACCTTTAAATCAGATAGAAATGTCTTTAATTAGTGAGGAGGAGCAGAGAGGAGCAGAGAGATCCTTTGACGTGTTTTCGGATGTTGTAGTTCTTGTAGTGACGGTAATGAAGTACATGATGATTTATACTTCTAATATTATAACTTTAGTTTCTTTGATGATTCATTTTAATAATACAAAACATAATCAACAAATGATCCTGTATTACTCAGGGTTCAGATAAACTTTATTGATCCCTTGGTGAACTTCACAAGCTACCGGTTATATATATATATATATATATATATATATATATATAATAAGCAGGTTATAATAGTAAAAGCTTCTTTACATTTACCAGCTGCAACATCAAAGCACATTATTAATTATAACCCAATACATTTTATTCTGAAATGGGCCATTAAGTATATTTTATATATTGCACATGTTTTATTTTGGTGGAGACAAATATCACAAAAACCGAAGGCTGCACGTGTAGATACCAAAAAAAGAGTGAACTGGCCCTTTAAACACCTGACTCGTGTTACTCACGGTGGTTTCCCGGGACACTGGGCGTGTCCTCTGGCTGCAGGGTGGTGGAGGTGGTGCTACATGTAGTGCCACTGTCCGTCCACGCCCATCCCCATCCCCACGCCGCCCATCGGACCTGCAGGACAAACACAGAGACACACAGTTGAATCATGAAGGTCTGTATCCTCATAGATACCTGCAGATCATCTCTATCACTGGGAAACTCATAACACTTCCTGTAAAAACATTTCAAATGAAGTCCAAGTCCATGACTTTGATTTCATCTCGACTTTAAGATAAATAAAGTGTTTAAAAAGCCTCTTGGATCAGCTGTAAATGCATCGTCACAAAGCTGAAAACAGGCTGTTTTTGTGAGGAGCTCATGAAAAGTAGACTTTTTAGAGACACGTGGTTCTCACAGGACAGAGACGCTACAAACATATGATGATCTTATAGAATATGATGCATTGATGGAGATTACACTACCAACAGGATGTAAAGGAGGGAACATTAGAACAACCTTAAACATGTACAGCAGTAACACACAACACACACATTAATGCAGCAGGAATATTAATCCAGAAGCATCACATGTAATGAACCTCACAGGGAACATCTCACTGCACGTACTTTACATGTTGGTAATACTTCTATTGTTTTAATTTAGTAAGGTGTGTGTGTGTGTGTGTGTGTGTGTGTGTGTGTGTGTGTGTGTGTGTGTTTACCAGGTGGTCTGATTCCCATGTGTGTCTGTCCGTCCATAACGAAGCCTCCCATTGGCTGACCATCTGGGCCGTATGGTCCTGCATGGCTCACTGCGGACACGGAGGGAGAGATTACTCTTTTTAATTATCTCGCTGCCGGCTGTCCCACAGTGATGACATCACTCTCACACTCACAATGTGAGGCGGAGGACGGTTTGACAGCTGCTGTCTATCACGGAAGCTATTCCTTTCTTGGAGACATCGACCTCTCGTTAGCGGTGGTGAGTTGCAGAGAGAGATATCTAAACAACTGCTGCTCATTTGAACAGTGGATGTTTCTGCTGCCTGGAAGATAAATATTGATGTTGGTGCCTCCTCTGACTCTTCTTACAGCGCTAACCCTTAGGACTAAGTTTACAATTAATATCCAGACTGCTAGTATGAAGCTTTTTGCAAACACACATTCACAATACAACATGTTCATTTAGAGTAAAATAGACGATACAGCAGGGTATGCTTTAGGGCGGGGCTACCTTGTGATTGACGGGTCACTACCGCGGCGTAGTGCATGTTCTTCGTCTAACAATTGAACCCTTTCACTGTGTGTTCAGTTCATCAAAGTTGATCTTAGTAGCTGGAAACTGTCTCGTAGTTCCACCTTCTCGTGTCACTTCTGGTTCCAGAAAAAACAAGATGGCGACCGCGAAAAAAGGCCAAACTCACAGCTCAGAAACCACAAGGTGACGTCACAGTGACTGTGACAGACACACCCACACACACACACACACACACACACACACAAACACACACACACACACACACTGTAGTTTATTTTTGCCACAAATACTCAGTAGAGCACTAAATGTGGATTAATCCGCCGCTGAAAATAGTCCCCAACAAATGCAGCATTGAGAAGGTTTGGAGACGTACACACACGCTGGCGGTTATTGGTCATGTTCTGGTAGGAAAGTTTACAGGTTTGAGTTTTATACAGTAAGCTAACACTGCTTCATGTTTTATATTCGTTATTTATTACATTTCTGCATAAATTCTCTCCTGTTTCCTCTAAACTTGTTTATGCTGCAGTTTATTTTCTTCATCTGAGCTTCGGAGGGAGTCTGTCATTAATCAATGATGAGACGACTTGAAATAAAATGTATTCATCCTCGAGGGGGAAATTATCTCCATAAAGTTTCATCTTAAGGGGAAATGAGTCACATTCCCAGGATTCAAAGTCTTTAACAGTTTCTCATCGCTGTCATTCAGCCGTGTATCGACGCTTTTGTGTGGAAGTCAGCACCGGGGTAAATGCTAACAAAGCTCAGGGGCCAAAAGGCTAGCGGTACTTTAGCCCCGCTTTAGCCAGGCTCCTATTTGTTTTAATCCCAGGTTAAAATGTTCAATGGAGTGGTCAGTCAAAGCGATTAGCGTCTTTGTCTGGAGCTAATCCTGCTGGGGTTTAGAGGCTATTCAATCCTGCAGTTTAAGCTTCTCTGTTCGCTTTAACACACCAGGAGAGGAGCCAAGAGAGCAAAAGACACAGAGCGGGGGGGAAGTTCACCACAGAGGCTTCTCCAGTTTGTTTTACTGCTCAAACTCAGGCTGCAGGAGCGTGTTTACACATTAATGTTGAGTTATGATCAGATGTTTGTGATGATTCATGTTTGACTAGATAAACGGCAGCTGGAGTACGTACAATGTGACATGTAGAGTCCTTATAAAGGTTTGCACATCGTAGTTAGTCATTAAAACAAGAAGAATATGAGAAATGATTCGATAATAACTGTTTGAAAGAATGTCAATTATTGAAGGACAGAAAGTGAGATGCCTTCAGGACCAGAGAGAGTTATGAATAAGGCCGGAGCTCTGACTGGAGTGTAAGTGTTGAACATGTGAGAACGTGCCTGCTCTGTTGGACTGGTCGATCATGGGCTGAACGATCCGCCGCCTCGCGTTGATGAACCTGAGAAAGACACGGAGACAGTTTGAGAATGAGGTGGCGCTGCAGCTCTCTGATGCTCTGCGGGACGGCAAACACCTCACTGCGCACACATCTCAAGTTTCCCTCGGAAAGTGTGGAAAAAACTCATCATGCAGACGAAAAGCGCTTCATGCAACTATGTGGAAAATCATCAACGCCCGCACCTATCAGTGCAGAGGCAATGTAGCCGCTAGAATGTTGTTTTAAAAGCACGACACATCATTTTAAAAACTGCAAAGTATGTGTGGAAACTGTCGTCGTCCTGTGTTACGAGGATGATAGAGACAGAAACAACATGAAGATACAGAATCTCACCTGATAACACAGTATTGTGTCCTGATGAAACAACGATTAACAGCGAAAGGTGAAGGAAACCGATGGTTTAGCAGCTGAAGCAGTTTGGCAGTTAAAATACAAACAGAACCAAAGTTTAAGTCTCACAGTCTTTGGTCCAGTTCATCAGCGGTTTGGTTTCAGGTCAGCAGATAAAAGTGTCTTTTTTTCATTTCAGCCGCTTAAACTTAAGTTCAAGTTCAAATAAATCTGCCAAATCAAATGAAGCCGTTTGTCGCTTTGTTCCTGCAGCTCGGCCAACAGCTGACCAATGAGAACTATTGTTGCACACAGCAGGGTTGTGTTTACATTATCTTCCCAAAGGAGTTAAAACTCTTTTTTAACTCCTTTGAAAACAGTTGAAGAAAAGTGTAAACTGTGAAAGCGAGTCTGTGATGCTGCAGGCAGCAGCGGTGCATTCAGACATGTCCCCTTCTAAGTACACTCTTGAAAGCCATCATCCTGGTATGCGTGACCTATGACCTGGCACCTTCTGTGACCCCCCCCTCCCTTAACTCCCCCATATTCCCCCTGCTGCCTCCCCTCTGCAGAGGAGCGCTCTGGTCTTCCTCAGCTTAAAGCCTTCTGAACCGCCTGCCGACCCCTCCTGACCCGCCCCGGAGTGAAAGCTCTGTGGTTTCCCACTTGATTTATGTCCCCTACACCCGCCCACCTCCCCACCCTCACCCCCGGGGAGGGACGGTTCCATTTCAACTTGTTCGGAAAAGAGGGAGGAGGAGGGGGAAAACAAAAAAAAAGAAGAGAGAAGTGGGGGACGACCCTGTTTCCTTTTCAGGGAAACAAAAGACGCAGAAGTCTTTTCAGGGAGTAAAGAAAAAGGCGAAGAGGAGGAGATACAGAGTGAAGAAGCTTCTGCTCCAACAGGAAGCGGAACTGTGTCGGCGACTGAACACTTTCAGTAAAACGTTTGATACCGATGGAGCCCGAAGATCTAATGACGATGTGTTGATACATCATAAATAATCAAATATTTTGCTAATTGTTACATTTTTCATGCAGAAACGGCAAAAAATGCTGTTTTATATCATATTAAAGATTATTAAGAACGACAAAACACAACATTTAAAGACATAATTAACATTTTCACTATTTTCTGACATTTTATAGAGCAATCAAATAATCGGCACATTGATTGATGAGGACAAGAAGTCGATACTAATCAAATAATGAACTCCCTCTGGATTCAGAGGATAAGTCCGGCGCCACATGATGCTCCAAAGGCCGTTTCAGGGGAAGACAACGGGCTTCTAAGAACAATAACTTCCATGAGAGTAGACAGACAGGAGTACAGACAAACATCTTTCTGTTGCACTGAGGTCATTAGAACAACATGTCCACACTCGGACGCTGAGGAGCGGCTGAAGGATATTCTGTGATTATAAAATGATGAATTTCTGTGAATATTTCTTTCTTTTCCCAAGATTTACAACATTTCTTGGATTAAATTATAATTTGATTTAAACACAAAGTTATAGATAATTAATCATAAAATGTTCTGATGCTTTATTTCATATTTGTGTGAAAAGGACAAAACAACGGCACAAGCGGTAACATCCTATCCAGACGTCAATCAATTCAATTAATGCATTTTATGCATCAATTACTACTTTTTAAAAGTGCCCCAAATTCTCTTTCATTTTAGAAAAGAAAGCAAAAGTTAAATATATTTTTTACTTGTTCTTTAACACATAAAACTAAACTCACGTTGAGGTGGAGAATAAATAATAATCTTTTTAACGTCCATTAGAGTCAGAGCTTCAACTATTCATGAACTCTTCACACCATGAGCCTGAGTCTACAGCTGTCAACACACACACACACACACACACACACACACACACACACACACACACACACACACACACACACACACACACACACACACACACACACACACACACACACACACACACACAGACCCATAAACTGCTCAGACACAAAGCACCCAAATATTCTCAGGTACCGTTCGTGTGTTTGTGAGGAATACGGTAGAACCACCGCCGACTTTCATGAAACTTTGTGGAAGTGTGTATCACGCTCGAAGGGAGAACACGTTACATTCTGGAGCGGGTCCGAATCACAGGGTGGATACACACATTATCTTTTCACATTTCTTCCTTGGTCCTGTTTTGGATAACTGCCATGTTCACGATGTTATTTCAGTCCAAGCATTTGATATTTGTACATGATGTATTCTGTTTGTATGTTTTCACCGGGGTATTTAGATAAAAGGTAAAAGTGCATAATAATCGCACTGAAAGGCACAACCTGTGACATACTGTTAGTTTTGGAAATATATCTGCGCTCCCTGAGTGTCCTTCTAGTTTGTATTTAATCACGTTAAAGTGTTTGAATCCACACACGGTGTCTTCTGGTCGATCTGATGCACAACACACTAACAATGTAAAGTTACACAAGATTATCATACCAGCAAATATAAAGTGTGTTGATTCCATCTCCGACCTTGATCTTTACGGTGTTGTCTTGCAACTGTTGAAAAGTGTGTTTTCACCCCCCCCCTCCCTCAGTTAGGGGAGGGGGGTGGGGGGGTGTCCCTCTCTGTGCAGTCAGACGCCTCAACTGAGGTTTTAAACAAAACAGCTACACAACCACAATCACCAAACACACACACACACACACACACACACTGCTTGTAAAACAGTCAGTAAGCCCAGCCTACCCTGAGTGTCATTCTCAGGTCAGTCCCCCCCCCCCCCCCCACACACACACACGCACACACACACATACACACCTCACCCTCCACAACTGGTGTGTTTAAATAAACCAATCCAGCTGTTTGCCATGAAAATGCCATTTACACCAACTGCCTCCACCACACACACAGACACACACACACAGACACACACACACAGACACACACACACACACACACACACACACACACACAGACACACACACACACACACACACACACACACACACACACATACATACACACACACACACACACACACACACACACACACACATAATGATGAATAAAAAGATGAGGTGGAGGGAGAGGAAAATAGAGGAGGCAAGAGGAGGAGGAGAGGAAGAGGAGGGTAGAGCACCAATAAAGGAGGTGTGAGCTGACATGAGGAAGAAAGGATGATAGAAAAAAGAGATGAAAAGAGAGGAGGAGACAAACAGAAGAGAGGAAGGTAAGAGAAAACAAGAGAGGAGGAGACATGAGGGACAAGGGGGAAAGATGAGGAGAGGAAGAAGAAGAAGAGAGAAGCAGAAAGTAAAGAGGGAAAAGTGAAGAGAGGAGAGGAAATGAGGAATGAGGAGAGGAGGTAAGGAGACGACAGGAGAAGATAAACAAGGGGAGAAAATATAAGTAAGCAAGGGAAGGAAACAAGGAGAGGAGATAAGGGGGATACAAGAGATGAGATGAAACAAGAGGAGAGGAAACAAGGGGAGGAAAGGAAACGAGAGGAGAGGAAACAAGAAAGGAAACAAGAGGATGTGAGGAAACAAGAGAGGAAACAAGAGGATGTGAGGAAACAAGAGAGGAAACAAGAGAGGAAACAAGAGAGGAAACAAGGAGAGGAGATAAGGGGATACAAGAGATGAGATGAAACAAGAGGAGAGGAAACAAGAGAGGAGAGGAAACAAGGGGAGGAAAGGAAACGAGAGGAGAGGAAACAAGAGGATGAGAGGAAACAAGGAGAGGAAACAAGAGGATGTGAGGAAACAAGGAGAGGAAACAAGAGGATGTGAGGAAACAAGAGAGGAAACAAGAGGATGTGAGGAAACAAGAGAGGAAACAAGAGAGGAAACAAGAGAGGAAACAAGAGAGGAGAGGAAACAAGAGGAAGTGAGGAAACAAGAGAGGAAACAAGAGGATGTGAGGAAACAAGAGGATGAGAGGAAACAAGAGGATGAGAGGAAACAAGGAGAGGAAACAAGAGGATGAGAGGAAACAAGAGGATGAGAGGAAACAAGAGGATGAAAGGAAACAAGGAGAGGAAACAAGAGAGGAAACAAGAGAGGAAACAAGAGGATGAGAGGAAACAAGGAGAGGAAACAAGAGGATGAGAGGAAAGGATCAAAGCTCGTCTCTGCTCGTTCGCTCTGAATCTGCAGAATCAAGCAAAACCCTGCGACCCGTTTCCACGGCAACAGCCAAATATTCGGTGGGCGCAGTTCTGACTGATGAAACGTCTTCAGAGGCCGACGGGCTCCAGAGATCAGCTGCAGAATATCACCTCACGTCTGAGGGCGAGTCCACTCAGAGTCTTATCGTTCTTATTCTCTCAAAACAAAGCCGTTCAGAAAGAACCCCGCGATAAACAAACATTTAATGTTGCGTCCATCGTCATTTAAACCGACGTGAAACCTATTTAATGATGCCATGATATAGAAGAGGGGTCGTCTGGCTGCACCTTTCTGCCGTCTATAAATCATGCAAAATATCTGGGGGAACAAATTCAAAATATCCAAATCCCTCTTTCAGGTGTCGGAGCGATTGGCTCAATTCAACTGTGGTTTAATTTTCTTATCCATGCAAATGATTAGTGATGCAGGTGTACAGTATACACTGTCGACACAACAAACCTCAATCAAAGACCTCCGTGACTTTATTCAATCATGTCACATGCACATGTTGTCTCAGCCTTGTTATTGTCTTTTAATGTGTGTGTTGTGTGTTACTGCTGTGCATGTTTAGGGTTGTGTTAATGTTCCCTCCTTTACATCCTGTTGGCAGTTTAATCTACGAGATCACCGTCCTGTGAGTATAAAATACATTTTAATCTGAAAAGTAACTTTAAAATAAATGTAGTGGAATAAAAAGTACAATATTTACCTCCGAGGTTTAGTGGAATAGAAGTATAAAGATGCATAAAATGCAAATACCAAAGTAAAGTACAAGAAAATGTAATTAGTACTTGAGTTAATGTACTTAGTTATTTAACCACTGCTTGAGTTTTGTTTACTCAAATGAAAAGTGCGGCTATAAATACAATTTATTATTATTATTATTATTATTATTATTATTATTATTATTATTATTATTATTATTATCATTATTATTGTTATTATTGTTATTATTATTATTACTGTTATTATTATTATCATTATTATTGTTATTATTATTATTATTATTGTATTATTATTATTATTATTATTATTGTTATTATTATTATTATTATTATTATTATTATTATCATTATTATTGTTATTATTGTTATCATTATTATTATTATTATTATTGCTGTTGTTGTTGTTGTTATTATTATTATTATTATTATTATTATTGTTGCTGTTGTTGTTGTTGTTGTTATTATCATTATCATTATTATTATTATTATCATTATTATTATTATTATTATTATTATTGTTGTTGTTGTTATTATTATTATTATTATTATTATTATTATTATTATTATTATTATTATTATTATTATTATTATTATTATTATTATTATTATGGTCACAAACCTTGAATACTCGCTTAAATTGGCTAAACCTCAGTCCTTTAAGTTTAAGTTTCCCCTGTAAGTCGTGTTGATTCGACCGTGTGGTAACTAAGTGTGAACGGTTAAATCCCCAACAGTGAAAATGGCTAACGTTTTCATTTCTGTATCAGTAAACAGAGCTCACCAGGAAACCTCCGACAGGTCTGTACCTCCCCCTCCAAGCTCCAATTAACTCTCCAATTAACCGCCCCCCCCCTCCTCCCCTCTGTAAATGTAGTTGGGGGATATTTGGAGACAGGGCAACCCCACAGGAATGAATTCGAATCATTAGTTTGCCTCTGGAGGGGGATGGGGGGGTTAAAAACACACAACAAGATCGTGGCGTCACCAAAGTTGCCGACTCACCAGTTGTTGACCTGCAGGATGGAGAGGCCCGTGTCCTGGGCCAGCTGCTTCTTCTGCTCCTCTGACGGGTACGGGTGCTGGAGAGGGACAAAACACAGAGACGTCAACACACTGTAAAAGATCACAGTGTCGTTTCTTCTTCTTCTTGTTTTTAGTGTGTGCGCCTCAAAACTGCTAATTAGCGTTAAAGAAGGGAGGCGGGTTAGACTCATTAAGGGGATATGAAATGGAGCATAATTAATGGGAAGAAATGGTGAGCCAATTAGAGAGGGAAGCCAAGTGGAGAGAGCGCCCTGTTAATTAGACTGTGTGTGTGTGTGTGTGTGTGTGTGTGTGTGTGTGTGTGTGTGTGTGTGTGTGTGTGTGTTGAGGGGTCGTTCAGGCTTGTTTCTCTAACAGTAGAGGATCAGAACAGACCTGAGGCAGCACAGCTCCATCCCGAGAGTCTTATTTGTTTGTGTGTGTGTGTGTGTGTGTGTGTGTGTGTGTGTGTGTGTGTGTGTGTGTGTGAGAGTGTGTGTGTGTGTATGATGCTTTTAAATGTTATGTTGATGATTTTGTGCATATATGTTTTCATGTTTGTGAGTAGGGTTGTCATGATATTATATTTTCACTTCACGATTATCGTTGGCAAAAGAATTCACGATAATATAATCATCAGTCAACGCTAATGTCTGTTCTGTCTCTTTTTTAGAACGAAAACAAACGGAAATATGTTATTTACATGGTATTATCCTGGAGTGTATCATTAACATATCAAGTTTTTATTTTTTAAATATCACAATTATTGTCAATACCCGTACATCACGACACCTCTACTTATGAGTGTGTGTGTGTGTGTGTTCTTGTATGTATGTCTTTGTGGGGACTATGAGATGGTGTCCCCACTTATTTAAAGGGATGTTTGGGGGTTAAAGGTTCAACATTTCAAGTCAATCTAAATCATGGATGAACAAATTAATTGATTGATCGATTAGTAGATCAAGAGAAAATGTATCTGCAACTATTTTGTTAATTATTGTATAATGTTTTTTAAGCGTCAAACCTTTCCTGGTTCCAGTTTCTCTATTGAGAAGATTGGCTGTTTCTGTCTTGGAATTTACTCCATGTTTTTATCCTTAAATTTTGTATGTGAATAAGGTTTTATATGTTTTACATTTCCTATTTGTCCACTGCAAAAACAAGTAATTTAAATTGAATTGAATTATGTGATAGTAAACTAAATATCTTTGGACAGTTGGTCCGACAAAACAAGACATTTTGAGCTCAGCTCAGGAAATTGTAAGAAGTATTTTCTCACACTTTATGAACGAAATCAAGAAATATAATCATTATATGCAGCCTAGTAATCATCACTGTCACTGTAGTCATTCCTGCTGTCCACACTTGCTTTAATAAGGTAATAATGACACTTCACTGTAAGACAAAACCCACTGTCCTCGTCAATATGAGGTTTCAGCAGTCTGAGGTACAGTTGAATCAAGTTAACCTGAAAGTCATGTGTAGGATTATTGTTGGTGTTTTATCCCGGACACAAACCTACACGTGGCTGCCAGGATGTGTCTCAGCAGGGAAACTATAAAATATAAAAAGGCTTTGGACACTTGGGATTTTGACCCACATCTCTTACAGCGTATATTTAACACATGGCCGTGAGCGTGTTAGACAGATTAAAAAAACTAAACTTAAACTTTAATGTTAGAATTAGGTTTAGATGAAGGTAAAGGTTGGATTAGGCATGTAGGAAAGATTATAGCACATTTGATGCGACAATGACTGGAATCTGCAAGTTGTATACAGTATGGTAGAAACTTAAGAGGAAGACAAAGAATGTACTGCATTTAAAAATGCATGAAAAGCTGTGAGGAATAAATAATGTTTCACTGCAACAGCTGACAGCGAGTGAGAGTTTCTTCATCTGCTGTCTAAAACCAGCTGCTGCAGATCCTCTGCGGCACGTCGCTGCCCGTCCCTGACCCTGATAGCAGAACTTTCAGGAGTTATTTTCACACTGATGTAACATGCAGCGCTGCTAAAGTTCAGACTCGTTAAACTCTCTGAAGAACCGAGAGGAGGATCCAAAAGACACATGGTGGAGACACAAGTTTGCTGCGTCCGAATCTTTAAAAGATCATTTAAGAACAGGAAGTATAAGGGAAGCACAGTCTGCTCCAAGATGTGTTTTAATCTTTTATTTCAGATGGAAATAATTGGTTTTATGCAGGAACTACTTTATTCTTAAGTAGCTCGTACGAGGGATTTAAGAGAACTTGTCGCATTTCAAATTTCCTCTTATGGTTTGAACAAAATTGTTGAGTTGTCCAGGCTTGAAGCACAAGTTTAATACCTTATTCTTGACTAAAATAAATAATAATACACTTGTATGATTAATATCAAAATGGCAAAAATGCAAAACATTGTTTAGTAAAAGGTAAGACAGGTTCTTGAGTAATATATGTTTCATCTGATGACTGGTTATCTACTGCAGATTCAGATTTTATGTTCAACATTAGATAAAATTGGCTGTAAAAAGGTAAAAATAATTCATCCAAAATTGAAAAACTGCCATGTTTCAGCCCAACACAATCACTACAACACAATCCAACAATAGAAACTCAAGTTGTCAGCACTTGACAATAAGTTTTACATACTTTTAATAATGCACAGCAGCACAGGGCGTGTTTCAAATTCAAAAACACATTATTTGATGCCAGGGGGCAGGAGTAGTACAGTAACAGTAACACAGCGTTAACAAAATGCTAAATAAATCTTAAAAAGTTAAGCTAACTGTACACGATATGATAATGATATGAAATGATAATCTTAGTGCAAAGGAAACAACTAAATAATAAATAATAAACAAACCTTTTACTTAAAGAAAGTTTTGAATGCAGGACTTTCACTAAAGTAAAGGCTTTGAATATTTGTATTGGAATAAAGGTTGAGTTGACAAACTGAAACCACAGTTTGTACATGCGTGAAGAAAAATATGTATTGATATATTTTCCCTGTAGCCGAGCAGACATGTGAAAGACAGAAACAGGAGATGCTAGCAGCATATAAACCACCATTCATCACCTCCTTGTTTTACTACAAACTCTGTAATGCTATTTAAATCAGCCAACTCAAACAGCCTCAGGCCGACACCAGAACACTCACCACATCTCTTTGTGGTGAGGAGGGAAAGTCTTTGATGTCTTCTTTCCTCCACCCTGCCCATCCCTCTGCCAAAACTGCGGCGTTTTCCCTGTGATCTGATAGTAGGTAATTGGTCTAAACTGCATCTAATTTGCCACAAAGAGCGATAATCATGAGGTTGTTTCATCACATTTTCAGCCTCAGAGTCACAGCTTTCTCCAGGGAGGAGCTTTAATTGTTCTGTAGACGATTTCATCGAAAACAAGACGAGACAGAGCAAGTGGAGAACCTTCGGAGCGTCCCATGGGGCCAACGATTGTTTAAATGGGTAACACACACTTCTGGGTCAGGAATAGGGAAGTCACGATACCAGAAATGTTGCATTCGATAACAATACCAGTGAAATTCCACAATTCTTGATACCAATTCAATGTTGAGGATATAAAACAAAGAAATGTACTTCAACAAACACTCCTTTATTACAGTTTGCATTCTGGTTTCTATATTGCTGTGAAAACATCTCAAACATCTGTATTTATTCAAGGTTCTCGTCGAAAACTAGATTTTACAATACTACATTGAACACATCATGATAAAGTTATTATTGACTTCGCCCAATAGAGAAGGATTGCTCCACAATGCTACTCTTCAGTTCGCCGGCTGCTAACAGCTAACGATAATTAGCTTTCCTCCTGTCCATTTCAACACGGATTTGTTGTTCACAATGTAGCATCATCAGGGGTCAAATATGCGTCGATAGTGAGTTTACTGCGTCCCAAACACATTTTCTATCGTCTCCGGAATGGCAGGACGCCGTTAGTCTCTGTACTGTAGTACCGCCACGTTTTCAGAATTTGGCATCGACTTGGTACAGAAGCTTCAGTTCTCGGGACATCCCTACTCAGGAACATCCTCCTGCTCTTACTGCTCATCGAGTCCCATAAACAAATTCCCAGCAGCAGCTCATCACACCCGTCACTCGCAGCACAAGTTCAATGTGAAACCGCAGAATCTTCCCTCCACCAAATGAGGCGGGAGCAAAAGCACATGGTGCACGGTTCAGGGCTGGTCCACCTCCCAGTCTAATTTCAGAGTTTCTACTCAGGGTTTTAATCTGGAGCCACCTGCTCGTTATAAAATTATAATCCTGTTAGGAGGGAGCGGCAGCTCAGACCGCCTCGCAGCTCGCAGCTCGCAGCTCGCAGCTCGCAGCCTGGACGAGCACCAAACTGAGCCGCTGCTCTGCAATCAGTTTACTGCACGTCTCATTGTGAAGCTATTTCTTATCTAAATAATTTACAGGAATAAGAATTTTTCCTGCACATAACTGTAGATCTTTTTAATTCTACAATTTTAATAGATAACGGATATATTGTTCATAGTTTTTAATATATTCTTTCACATTTTTATTTATGTTTCTTGAATGTTGCAGTACTTGCTTTTATCTTTACTTTTCCGTACCATATATTTTGTTATGCACCAGAACACCAATGCAAATTCCTTGTAAGGTGTAAACCTACTAGGCAATAAACCACAATCTCAACGGCAACAATTTGAAAGAATCTTGAAATGTCAGGAAAAGGTTTTTAGCGCTTTCCGGAGGTGGAAGATGTGTTGATGTATCGATAAAAGCAAAATGCACCAAAGTGCAATGGAAACAGACTTTGCTTAAGATTGAAACTACACACACACACACACACACACACACACACACACACACACACACACACACACACACACACACACACTCCAGATGAGTAGTAATTACAGCCTCTTAACAGGTTTACTGGGACACTCAACCACAATCACAGCGTGAAACAGTGTGTTTGAAGGTGTGTAACTTGCATTTAGGGGAGGGTGTGTGTGTGTGTGTGTGTGTGTGTGTGTGTGTGTTAGTATTTTACAAACATGTCAGCACTGGTCCAGAGCTGTCCACCTCTGATTTGATACCATGTATTGTGATTGATGATGATTAAAGGAAAGAAATGATCACAGGTATTTACAGGAAATTATTATTATTATATATTCCTGGAAAAAAAGGGAACATTTGAATTTATTAGGCTTTGAAATTGAAGGTGTCTTTAAACTGCGTCTTTCTTCCTCAACATGTTTTCCCGGGGACTCTCAGACAGCTCAAATCTTTCCCCCCATCTGTTGTCTGATTGGCCTCGCCTCCTCGCTTCATTATCTGACGGACGCTCATTTACGCTGTCAGGGAAGAAAGGCTGCTCCGTGATGTATGGCACCACATGCTGGACATTTTTTGTGTAAGTGTATGTGTGTGTGTGTGTTTGGGGGGGTGAGAGGTCAATAAAGGCGACCCCCACAGAGAGTCGGGCCCTGCAGGTCTCCGGGGGGCCTGTCACAGAGGTAATGGATGATGTTTTCACTGCAGGGTGAGGGAGCCACAGAGCAGGCTGCTTCACACTGCAGGGGAATGAACGTCTGATCACAGAGGAGTTTATTTTTTTAACCAAACACAAAGTTTTAGCTTTTAGATTAGACCAACTACGGTCCTGATAGTTGGACTTTTATACCTTAAAAACGTAGAGATTTGGTTAAACTTTAAAGTTTTGTAAAAACCGACCTTGTTAGAAGAGTCTAACAAAGACATTAAATTGTTTTAGGAAAATGTAATTAAATTGAATCAGATTCTTTTCCACGTTAACAGGACAACATGCATGTCATGCTTTCATCTAACAGAAAGAGAAAGGTTCAAAATATCAGTTACAGGAAACTTCACTCTTAAAAAAGTTAGGGTTAGGGTTAGGGTCAGCTTCAGAAACTCTGTCGTCACTGAAACAAGTTTGCTTTTGGCGCTTGAACAAATCTCAGGTAAGTCCCAGGAACCAAATCTGAAAATAATTCCTCAGAAAGTCCTACTCTTATGGGGGGGGGAACTAAATCTGGAACTAGCCTCACGTGTATGAAACAAAAGGTAAAGATCCTGAGATCCAGCATTTCCTCCCAAACACAACAGCTCTCCAGGCTGGTTGGTTTGCCAACAGTCCGTTAGCGTGAGAGCTACCTTAGAAGTTGAAACAGTTTATTCAAGAAACATATTTGTACCATTAACTGCTGTCTCATAACAAAGGAATGATCGATAGATAGGAGACAGAATGAACCTGCTGCTAAATCTGCTGCTAAATCATGCCGAGCGTAAAAAACCTTTTTGGTGATATTTCAAGATTGTTCAGATTGTTTCCAGTCCGGTTTTATTATCTGCACATTGAAAACAGGGCGCTGGAAACGCACCTTCAGAGTGGTGTGATGGTGGATTTCACATCGGTGCCGTTCGATGTCTGATGGCTTTATTAGAGCGAAACCTCCCTGTACAGTCATGGCTCTGGTGAGGTGGTGGTGATGGGGGGGGGGGGTTGTCTCCGGGTGGGGGAAGGCGGCTGAACACGTGTTGGTGCCTGTGGGTCGCCGTGGCCTCACCATCACCCACATCTGCAGCTCTGTGGCTGTAAACAGCTGCTGATGGATGGATGGAGGTGTCCCGGTGCCCCCTGACCCCTGATGCATGGAGGGCAGGGGGGGCTGCGAGGTCAGCGCCAGGGCTTCCTGCTAACTCATCTGTCCCGCTCGGTTCAGGAGGCCCATTCTTCAGCCGGCCGACAGGCGAGCGGGGTTAAGTCCTTCTCTGTAATTGTGGCGCTCGCTTTGAAGTTCGGCAGTCGTTTCTCTCGTGTCTTCGTACCGACGCTGCAAGCTTTTTTTTTTGTTTTGCAAAAATTCTGCTGCTCTGTCGTCGTCGTGCTGAGAAGCACTTGGACGTGCAAAGTCTTTCCAGCTGTTTTGATGGAGTCACATGTGTAATTTGTAAGCCAAAGCAGCTCTTTAATGAGTTGGGTGACTGTAAACAAATGGTGGAGTACACAAAGCTTCCACCACCTGTTTGTGCTCGGGTTTGTCGAGAAGTCATTTAAGGAGGCAAATAACATCTGTGAGCGGGAGGTAAATTGCACACTAATTACATTAACAGGGAGGATGCCTTCCAGTTGGTTTTTGCACTTTCACATGAAATAAAAACGGGAAAATGTGTGTGTGTGTGTGTGTGTGTGTGTGTGTGTGTGTGTGTGTGTGTGTTGTAAACAACACATCGGTTTGTGGCTCGGCTTTTATGAGCTGTGGCTAAGAGGAGGCTGCTGGAGCTTGTGTACGACTACAGGGGAGTGAGCCATGAAGCCAGAACACATTTCGACACACACACACACACACACACACACACACACAAATTATGTACAAATTGTATAGCATAAATAAAAGTAAAAAGAAAAAAGTAAAAGTAATTTATTCTTTACTTTTGCTCCAGTAGAGAAGTACGAGCTTATTTAAGAGTGTTCTGTTATTAAATGTATTAATATGAAAACTGGTATTGTGTCTTCATTGACCTGAAGTTTCCTCTTCTAATTCTGTGACGTTTGGACAGTCTGGAGTTGTTAATGTTGTTGAAGTGTATCGTGATATTATTCACCTTTTGTCCTTTTGACATTTCTATCATTTTATAGATTTCTTTCTAAATAAACTTTAAATAAGCTTTTCTTGGAGTCTATGGTTTGTTTTCAGGGTTTTAATGACACATTGACCTAATCTTTCTTAACCTCTGAATGCAACATTTACCAAACATCTAACTGTACATACAAGGAGCTTGTGTGATGCTTAATCATGTAACTGAAGAAGCATAAAATAGTTTTTATTATAATCTTCAACCAGATAAATAAATGAGCAGTGAGTGAAATGGTGTGCAGGAGATTATACCCTTTTATTAAAGTTGCACTTTAGGAGTGAAGAGATATTTTCTCCGTCATGTAAATGATCTGAAGAAATAAGCTGCAAGTTTGTATTTCTGTGCAGCGTCGATCCTCTTTGTATCTGGGACTGTTGTTTCAAACCTCCATATTGTTTCATTATTATCTCTTTTGTTTCCTGCGTCGAACGCACTGTTGCCCTTCACACAACCTTAACCTCCAACAGCTTTGTTCCTCCCTCTCTCTCAGGTACCAGAGTTTCCTCCCCCTCCCATCTGCTGCAGGACTCGCTGTCCTCCAGGTTCAGCTCAGAGTCCTGGCAGCGGCCCCCGACCCCCGACGAGCAGGGACCGATTTAGCCTCTCCGTGTTTGGAGGCAGGCAGACGGAGATGGGAGGAATATGTGGTGGGGGTATTTGGTTGTTCTGCTGGCCTCAGCCAAAAACTATGAGTCAGTCACGACTGGGATTTTCAGCACTGAGCCGGTTCTCCCACTTTTACTGGACGATTCTTTAAAGCTTCGCGCTCATAAAAATAATATTTCCCTTTAGAGGTTCTTACTTATGATTGGACATTGATTTATGTTTTATGCTGATAAACAGAAAGACATTAATATAAATCTTTGTGGGAATAACTCTTGTTCTAATCCTTTGGACACACTCCGTCTGAACCCGAGCAGACAGCTTTCACAGTTACGCCGCAGTCCAAATGAGCAAAGCTGAGTTTGTTTGTGTCTCATTCTTAGAGAAACTCACCGAACTCGTCTTGGTTAGTCTTTGCACTGTTCCAACATTCATCAACTGTGGTTAGGTCAAAATCAAGCCTTAATTCACAGAGTTATATGTGAAAATGTGCCGGCTCTACAGGCTGTTTCCCCCCGCAGTCTCTCTGCTCGCTGAACAGCCTGGAACAACGTGAACTAGTTCTCAACAGCCGAGCACAAGACGAAGGCGAACAACGTACGAGTCCAAGACAAGTGCAAGACTTCAAAAACGTGATCTCAAGACCGGACTCGAGGACGACGGTAACTACCAACTATGAAGAAGAAACCAAACTTCTTCTGGATTTCACATTTAGCAATTTGACTCAACACAGAATCAAGAATGAACGACTGAATTCATTGTTCATCGTTGACTGATTCTGGTGCATGATGCTGCAGCAACCTCCCTCCCTGCAGTGTCACTGCTTTCTTCTATGAAGCTTAGCAACACTTGTTAGCACTTGCCTCGCTCTGGTATGCATTATTAAAACACTGTATAAATGTGGTGAAGCATGCGTATCCAGCGATGTGGACACAACTGCAGGAGGTCACTTTCAGGAATTGTATTGAATGTTTCTTAAAGAATATCCAGTTTTATAAATATCAGGAACATGTTGTCCTTCTACACTGGTCCTTGCCACCGATCCAAGTCGACCAGAATCCTCTAAAGTCACAGCTCACATCATCTTTAAGATACGCCTTTATTTTGAAAAACCCATGGCATGTCCAAGCAAAACTTCTTCCTACAGAGCCCGGTTAAAATTGAGTTCATATAAATGTAACTGATTGTGTTCGTCTCATATTGATCCTGAGTTGAGTCTGATCGTGAAGTGGCAGACTTCGTGATATTAGCACATTTGGTATTGTTGGCCAAAGATTCAATATAATAACATATAATAACAATAACACCCATAGTGTAGCAGTGTATGGCAAATACTTCTTAGTTACATCCATGAACTCCAACAGCAGCTTACCCACAATTGTCACCAAGGACAGAGTTGTGACTACACATCTACACTGTAGGTCCCTACATGTCACATATGACTCAATGTGACATGTCATTAAACAGCGGATGAGAAAGACGTTGATGGACTTACCGTCAGGTGCTGAAAAAGCCAGGCCCTAAGGATGTTCGTAGCCACTTTAGGGAAGATGCCTCTTTTTTTGTTGTGCAGTTTGTCTCTGTCGGGGTCGTCGTCGTCCCCCGTGCTGGGAGACGCCATGCCGTTATCCAGGCAGTCACCTGATCAACACATGAAGAAGAAAGAAACTTTATTTTACATTCTCGACGAGAAACCAACGTTTCCAAACACACTAAACATGTCGGGCTGTTTGGTACGCATCTGACCACCGTTAGCGATTTCGTCTGGACCTAAATCTCATGATAAAACTACCATTTAAAAAAGGCACAATGCGTAGGCTTCGTTGGTTGCGATGTGTAAACTCAATATTAAAAGTTGGCTCCTCCTCCCCGTCTCGATGAGGGTTATGGTATTCGCCAGGAGGTGAAAGTCAACCCCAGATTCAATCTCTGTTTTCGCCGCAGTGTCTAGTATTTTCGTAGTTTCCTCTTACAATGGGAGCTTGCGATCTTGCACCTGGTTGTTCCATATTTTTCTAGAGGTTGACGCCCAGAAAGCAAAATGAAAAGAAAAGACAAAATACTGGCAGAAGGCTGAGTCTCTGCAGATACAGACATGTTCTACGCATTGTGCCTTTAAAGAACAGTTTCATCTTGAACATATAACTCTTCACATATTGCAAAATCATCATTTGATTTCTTCTGGAAATAGGCTCAGAAAGGACATTATTCTTTCACTCTAAAAAGCTTAAAGACACAATTGTAATGGTCTTGTTTACACCGACAAAAACAGAGGAAGCACTCAGTGAACAACAAGAACACATTGGCCAATAACTGAATATTCCCAGTAGATAGGTAGGTGTGAGTGTGTGTGTGTGTGTGTGTGTGTGTATATATATACACACTTTATTTCCCAGTGGTTGCTGCCAGCTAGCTAACATTAGCGCACATGTACATGAGGCCTCTCAGCAGTTTTCTGCCAATTAAAGGCAGCTAACAAACACATGCCTTTACTCGTGGACTTTCCCTGCACAGATTTCCCCAGTTGATGAGTGGATTCAAACGGGTGACCCAGCAGTCTCGCCGGCCTGCCCTGCTTCGTAATCCTCTCTGTGCCCCACCATCCCCCCCGGCAGATTTGTGATCGTGGCACATAATGCAGCATTTCAACTGAAAACCACTAAAAGCTGCCGGGCCCGGTGTTTTTACTGCACTCTCTCTGGCTGTTTAATGAGGCTCATTTTCTCCTCAGTGTTTTTAACAGTGCCGGGCCAAGGTTAGGGCGACAGTCCGCGGCAGCCTGCAGCAGGAGCTCCCGGCCCTGCCGCCCTGCCCAGAGAGTCAGCGGTGGACCAGGGCCTCCCTCCGCCTGAACAGAGGCAGGATTCTGTCGCGCAGCAAAGCCTGGAAAGGTGGAAATAATCATAAAAATTATGCGTAACTCCATAAACAAGCTTTCAGCCTCATTAGGCTGAACCGCAAGCTCCCCGAGGCTGATTTACACTCCACCCTCCGACCGCACTCCCTCTCTCCCCTCAGAGAGCGGAGAGAGGTCCGACCCAACCTGCTAATGGTTTGTGACAATTCGGCTTCACAACAACCTGTGAACTAAGGAGAGGACGACGTTTGTGGCTGATGAAAAGAAGGAAGTGAGAGTGGACGACGATTTAATCAAAATGAAATATCAAAAAGCTGCCGCACGGTGGGCCATATGTGAGGACAGATGGGGCAAAGACACAGATAAGTGTGATGCACACAATCCTCTCAAATATTAACCCTCATAAACGTCACCTCCTCATGAGTTATGTTTCCATTAAAATGCATTTTAAGCTATTTATTTTTCTGCAAAATGAAATATGAGTACGTGCTTGTTTCTCATCACATATCTTAACACAAATATATTCAGGGAACAGCGATACTACGCATTAAAACAGAGCACCAGTAACTTCCACACCTGGAAGCCTGTAACGTCAAAAGGCAGCAGGACAAGAACATCATGCTCCGTTTCTAATCTTTTTCATCTCAGTCCGTTTCTGCTCAGAGCTTTTGATGCAAGAATTGAAAATGCATAAAAGAAAAGCAGGTGGATGGAAATAAAATATATAACTATAATGACTTTTGGAGGGAAAGGCAGAGCAGTATGTAGAAGCATTTAACTAGCTGAGAAGATGTCTTTTGAAACTGAGCGAGTATATCCACTACACTCCGCTACTCAGGAGATTAACTTTCATTCCACCAAAACTTCGTTGAATGCACTTTAAACAAGCAAATAAAAAAAAGTCAAAGTTTGCCAAGAAACAATCAAATGTTCAGAACAGTTGTTCGGTCTGCAGAACACGATGGATCTCTCTCTGCTCTGCACATGTCAGATAAAGACAGAAAAACAAACGCATAAAGCAGCCGTGCCGCCTGTCTACAGCATCGCTGCACTTTTTAAGAACTGTTTGTACAAAGTTTTATTATCCGTGGTCTGTTGGAAGAACGCTCACTGGAGAGAACGAGAGAACGAGAGAGTCTTTATTTTCCAGTACGGACCGTTTCTCCTCAGCTGGCAACGGAGGGAAGGTTCAGGTGAATAAAAGCCAATCCAACGGTCTAATGAAGGTGACCTCACTGCTGAGGTCACACCTGGAAGAAAAACACTGAGACGGACGGAGGACTGAGATGAAAATGAACGAATCCTGCTGAGATATTTTAAAGACGTATAGGAGGCTGGTCTGGCTCCAGATACACTATGAGGCCCAAAGTATGTGGACACTGGAACATTGGAGCCGTATACGCAGTGTTGGCGCGAGAACAAATACCCAGGGCGTAGGTTATAATGTAATATAATGCAGTAAGGCTCTCGGGAATTCTGCATTGACCTCCATGACCGGAAAGATCTCCACCAGCAACAGAGATGAAGCCAAGCCAACCCGGTCTCACTCCCAACTCGCCTCCCAAATACCGACACTTGGTCAGTGCCTCTCGGCGTCTGATTAATAAAGAGCGAGAAAGTCCACTAAAGGCGAGTGAATGTGGAGAAGTTCAAAGAAACTCACACCGTGGGAAACCAAAAGTCGTACGGAACAAATTTTTGTGCCAAAACCACTTCTTTTGTTGCATAAACCTAACCAAATAGTTTTGTTGCATAAATAACTTACGTTGGAAGTTTATTTTGAAAAGAGCTGATACATGGAACAAGCTAAAACTGACCCAGGAAGTCTTTGAAGCGTAGAGCCACTGACCAGGCTGCCATATTTGACTAAACGCACAGAAATGAGACCGATTAATATTGATCCTCTCATATTTATTTCTCTCTCTCTCTCTCTTCAGTACACATTGGACAACATAGGAAGTCAACTCAAAGTGACAACATTACAGTCTTCTATGCTGAGGACATGTTTCTCTGTTTATGTTCTCCAGGTCGCAAATTAACACCGAGCCCGGGCCAACTCTGCTGCTGAGTTTGGCTGTGGCTTCTGAGTTAGCAGATGTCATTTGAAGTCCTGCTGAACTGAGGTTTTTCAGTAACGTCAAAGAAATCACTTATTAGCTCCATTTGGCTCCATCGCGGAGGTCAACTGTGGAGCTGGCTGTGTTTAAGTGATGTTTAAATATCTACCAGCCAACAGAGATCGAGCTGAAGCAGTTTGAGGTCTGACCGCTGATACGTTCAGTCTGATGAAGCAGATTTGTTTCCAAATGGAAGTGTGACACAGTTTGTCTTTAGTTTCATAGTCTATACCCAAAAAACTCCTCGAGTTGGAGCTTGACTGGATCCAACTCTTGTAGTTTTCATCATCCCCCAAAACAAGTTTCACTTAAAAACACAAAACGTCAACGACGTGGTGGAGCTGGATAAAAAGTCAGAGGATAACCAAAGTCAGTGGGATTCATCCTCTGGGGACCATAAATGTCTGGACACAATTTGATCAAAATCCGTCAAGAACTAGTTGAGATATTTCAGTGTGGACCAAAATGGTCGACCAAATAACAAAATATGCCACCATCATGGCTAAAAACAATGATTTTATTAGCGTTTACCAACGACAGCTCCCATGAGTCATATGCATGCTGTCAAAATCTCCGAAGAGTTGTTGAAATTTCACAAAAGAAATGCAGTCATTGATTTGAAATCTGATCAGATGTTATTGTCAGCAGTACGCGTTCATTAATCATAGAACAAGCATAAAACCACTGGAACATATTCGTTTTCCAGAAAGACCGATAAACTCGAAATGAGAAAGAAACCATCGTCTGACTGAAGCTTGTGAAACAGATGGAAGAAAAGAAACAGAAGAGCCAAGTATCACTATTCAGGCTTTGGATTGTAAACTTGATTAAAAAAACCTTTTAGTAAATCAAACGCAGTTTTTTTTTTTTGTGAAGGTCAGACTTGCGGGTGAACCCGACAGCGGTCCCCACACAGTGGTGTAAACCTGTAGAAGTGGGCAGCAGATAGAGAAACCACAGGACTCGTTTCTGTTGGCCCGCTAACAGATGCATGAAGCCAGAGCTGCTGGACGCCTGCGTGTGTGTTTTCACTGCATCTAGTGTGTGTTTATTTCATCACAAGTGTATAAGTTTCTGTTATTATGTCATTATCTGTGCGTGTATGTGGCCATTTTTATGTGTATTTAAAGTAGCTGTCACTAGTAAAAAAAACGATACATTACTTCTTAAAAGTTCTTGTTTAGTTAAACAAAAACTTAAAAACTACCAAAATAAGTCATTTAAAATAAGGAAATATATGTTCACATTTGATAGGCTAATCAGATAATCAAGTGGTAATTTAAGTCATAATTTAAAGTCTGAATTAGGGATGAAACTAAAGTTTATTTTCATTATCGATTAATCTGCCGATTATTTTCTAGATTAATTGTTTGGTCTATAAAATGTCCTCGTTTCTCAAATGTGTTAAATGTCTTGTGGTGTCCAGTCCAACGCCCAAACATATTCACTTTGATATGATATAAAACAGAGAAAACTTTAATGATTAATCGATTATCAAACTAGTTGGTGATAAATCTGTTGATTGACTAATTGTTTGCAGCTCGAGTCTAAATACCGTTTGTTCTCCGACCATGTAGAGAGAGAACTTTCCACACAGCCAATCAAATCACTTCATTTTAAAACCACATTTGAATAAAGCCGGAGCGTCTTCACGCTGTAATGACAGAAACGTGTTTTCATCCCATTTATGAGACAAAAATGTTTCTTTGTTTACTAAAGATATGATGAAGTTATTATCTAAAGAGCATCTGGAGAAAGACAATTGGGAATATTTAGAAACGTTTAATTTCAAGTTGACTTAAAAATACTTTGAAGTCTTGTGTCCATCTCTACATCTGCAGTGTGTTTGTGTTTTACAGCCTGGTTCAGTGAATTTACACTGTTTAAAATGTGAACGTATATTAATTCTGTTAATGCATGTGTGTCCACTGCATGCTGTGTGTTTACCATTTCCCCCTGTGTGTTTGTGTGTGTGTGTGTGTATGTGTGTGTGTGTTTGGGGTGTGTGTGTGTGTTCTGGGACATAAAGCCTTCTTTCTTCCAGCTCCGCTCGTAGCTCGCGTCGTCTGTCAGCCTTCGTCACCCTCTAACTCTCTTTTTCTCTACCGTCTCCCTTTATTTTCAAATTCACGCCAAGTCGGAAAACCTCCACACACAGACACACACACAGATACACACACACAGATACACACACACATACTAATGTTTGTGGTAAACTGAAGGATGAAGTGTTCCTTTATGTGTTGAGAAAATTCTTCTACTTCTTCAGCTAATTAACGTCTTTAAAAATCCTCTTGGATCAGCTGGAAAACGCATCGTCACAAAGCTGAAAACAGATGTTTTTAAAAGTAAAAGTTCTTCCTGCTTTAAAAACGTTACTTAAGTAAAAGTACAAAAGCATATAGTTTAAGTATCAAAAGTAAAAGTACTCCCAATTTAGAATCATACATATTATATTATTGGATTATAATTATTGGTGCATTATTTCACTTCAAGTTTGCTTTAAAGTTGTTCAAAGGAACTAAAGTTGAATAAATGTAAGTAAAAGTACAATGTTGACCTCTGAGATGTAGTGCAATACGAGTATGAAGTAGCATACTCGAAGTACATGTAGCTGATTAAACTCACATACTTTTACTTAAGGAACATTTTTATAGAAGAAGATATATAAATGTATCGTGGAGCTCCGTCAGTGATCTCACCTTGTTCGCTGCTGTTGTCGCCGCTGTGAGACGTGTGTCCACCGCTGGACGGCCCCGGCGTCCCGGCCGACCGGATCGATGCTGCGTCGTCGTGATCTCTGCTCCATGAATTCTGCAGAGAGGAAGTCACAGGAGGACACAGATCAATGTAACAACGACCACCATACCTTTTAGTACGCCAGAAAAAGATTTAGTATCAGTCCCATTACCTAGTATGTGAAATGCAGTCTGCCAAAAACACCAGGATGTCCTAC
Organism: Cottoperca gobio; assembly: GCF_900634415.1. NCBI lineage: Eukaryota > Metazoa > Chordata > Actinopteri > Perciformes > Bovichtidae > Cottoperca > Cottoperca gobio. The sequence goes on along the minus strand of NC_041355.1, from coordinate 575,025 downwards.
TGCATCCAGATGCATTTCACAGTATGCAAGTCAAAGCACGTATTTTTAAAGGGCAGTTGCATCACGTACTAAAAGTAAAGAGAGAAAGTATGCGGTTTGGAAGCCATGCTGTTTGGTGGAAGTTGGTCACCATCTTGTCTTCTCATAGATCCAGCCAAAGACTCTCCTCCATATTTTAAACAGATACCCGCTGTCTTAATGGTCAAACTGTCTTTTAGTTTCTATTTTTATTATGACTTATAAGATCAACATCCAATAAAAGGTGGATGTTTCCTCAGCAAAAGACAAAAATCCAGATTTTCATTTCCCCAAATGTTACAAAAGAGCGATGAATACAATTAGAAATGTTTCACTAATGCAGTTTGATTATATATATTAATATATATATTAAATAAAATATATATTTAAAAAAGAAATTATATATATATAAAAAAATTAATAAAAATATATACATAAATATATATATTTAAAAAAATGTATATATATATACATAAATATATATTTTAAAAAATGTATATATATAAACAATAAACAGGAAAGACTTCACGCCTCATGTTGAAGTGCAGAACCGTAATGTAAAACATTTGCAGTAGAACTTAAAACAACTACTTTGTAAGTCAAAACCATGTTAATAGATATCATATAACATTTATCTACTGAACTTCTTTGCAAAATGTATCATGTAAATCCTAATTCCTCTTTGGGGTTTAGACTCATCTTTGTCCCACCCGCTCCGTTTGATTGACAGGTGATCGGTGCAGAAACACCTCATCTATGAGTTAGTAGCTTAGTAACAAAGATGGAGATTTATAAATGAGGACCGGGAGGATTATCGGTGCGTCGTCCGACCAAAAAGGAGGCACTTGAAAATGAAACCAGAGCTTTGGAGCTGCTGGTCATCCGACACTAAGCCGCTGGGGTTCACACTTCTGGGTGATTAAAGGGTTAAAGGCCTGACAAGAAGACTTTTCACCTCTTTTATTTCTGCTTCTCTGGGAAAAGAGAGAAGTCTTTACGAGTCCGAGAGAACAGAAGAAGAAAAGAGATCAATGTGTGTGTGATCTGTGGTCAGAGACGAACATACAGCAGTTTAAAACCGACTCGTTTCCAACAGCAGATGTGACTCCTGCAGCTGGAGGATCAAACCTATCTGCTCATATTCTATTTTCCGTTTTAGGGGGGGGGATTGTGTTAAATAAACCCTGCAGAGATGCTTAGATTGCAGCCAAAAATAGCATAATATACTGTAGTTTGACAAAATAGCCTTAACTCAACGCAAAGCTGCGCCGACACCTGGCATCACAAACTGTGGCCGAAAGGAACCAGAGCGGAGACAGTTTCTTTGGAGTGGCAGACCTTGGTAGTAGTTCCCATTTAAACAAAAGGAAAGGCCGGAGGGTGCGCTTCAATTACCGGGCTATCACACAGCTCAACCCCCTTCGGAAAGCTTATGACAGAGGGCTTCAAAGGGAGGCTCTGGACCTCTGGCCCTGTTCATTAACATGCATCTTTCGGGATCCGATCACAGGTGGACAGTGCAGGTGTGAATGCACCCAAGACGCACAGAGATCCAAACTCTCAGACCACATTCAGAGGTGGTCTGGGCCGCATATGGCCACATTCTTTCAGCAGCGCCTCCTGGGCCACATTGAAGAGCCGCCTACTCAAATGACGTGCGAGTGTGTCATTGAGAGAGGTGATCCACAACAGATTGTAAAGTGAGGGAACAATGTTTCCCATGTTCTTTCTGCAGCAGCGCTGCTAAAGAATCATTAATATCTTCTGCTCAGTGCAGGCCGCGCACACAAAGAGCTAACAGAAGCTAACGTTGCCGTTAGCGTTTGCCATGCAGTTAACACACCAGTCATGATTTTGTTTTAATGAAATCTCAACTCCTGACGTACGTCTTTGTTTGCATTTAGAGCAAAAGTGAGTTCGGATCTGGTCACTGCGGGGTCATGGGAGTTTTCCCTTCCAGTCTACATGTGCTTTGTGGACCTGGAGAAGGCTAACGACTTACACCTCAGAGACAAAAGGCAGTGTGGGGTCGTAAGTATTACGGGAACACAAGCCGAAAAGGTTTGGAAGTGAGTAACCCAAAAACATCATAAAACAGTGTCTGATCTCTCATGAGCCAAAGAATCATTTTGGTGTACTTTTCTATAAAGAGTGGTTGAAGTGAAGGGGTAAACATGACTGAACCTTTCATCAAACAATAACACAACATAAGTAACTCCTATAAAATTCAGATACATGTTTAATTAAGCTCTCAGTGCTCTGTGTATCTGTAATGTCTAATACCGTCTTGACAGAATATATTTTGGCGTATATCATTTTCCAGGAAGTGACGTGAGCTCACCTGATCGATGTTGTTCCCTGATGACCGGATGAAGTCCTCACTGTCCGATTTGTTTCCGTCTTTGTCGTCCATTACAAGATCGATCGGCATCTTTCCTTTCAGACAGCTGATGTATCGATGGCAGAAGTTATCACAAAGCTCATGAACCTGGAGGTAAAATATATATTAAGAATAAACATCTTCACAGTCAGTACTTTTTAAAATACTTTCGGTCATTGACTCCAGAACTCTACTTAAGTACAATTTTGAGTATTTCCATTTCATGCTACTTTATACTTCTACCCAACTACATTTCAAAAGGTCACTGAGACAAAGCTGACCTTCTCCAGCTCCAGGAGGTGGAAGCGCAGCACTTGTATCGACTGGACCATCTACAACAACAAAAAGTGATAATAATGTACAAGTGAAACAAAAATAAACACTTTTATAATAATATTTCAAACTATAACAGTAAAATAATAATAATAAAAATAGTAACTCACCAAATTATCCAGCTCTGGGTTTGATGAAAATAAAGGCCTCTCTGCTCGGATCTAGACACAGAAAGAAAATATTATGATTATTAACCGTTGGTGGTTCTAAGTTTGTGGTCAAAGACAAGGCAATTTTTAAAATGAATAGGTCTTTCATTTCAGAAAGTAGCTGCAGATCAATTTACAGGCTTGAGTGCCAACCGCTGCTATATGTTAGCAGCAGCCAGCTAGCTAATGGAGCTAATGTTAGCAGTAGCTAGCTAGTTAATGGTCAGGCTCCAGCATATCTTAAAGATCTCATAGTACCTTATAAACCAACTAGAGCATTGCGCTCCCAGACTGCAGGGTTACTTGTGGTTCCTAGAGTCTCTAAGAGTACAATGGGAGGCCAGAGCCTTCAGCTATCAAGCTCCTCTCCAGTGGAACCAGCTTCCAGTTTGTGTTCGGGAGGCAGACACACTCTCCACATTTAAGAGTAGGCTAAAGACTTTCCTTTTTGATAAAGCTTATAGTTAGGGCTGGCTCAGGCTTGCCTTGGATCAGCCCCTAGTTATGCTGCTATAGGCTTAGACTGCCGGGGGACACCTCCCTGCTCTCCTCCTTCTCTTCCTCTCTCCTCCCCTCCCTCTCTTCTTCTCCCTCTCTATCTGTATGCATTTATGTAAATGTATGTTAATAACTCAGCATCCGGGGCATCATCCCCGGAGTGTCTGTCTCTCATGTGGCAGGTTGCCACTGATAAAGTTTACGTCAGGATCATGAATCGTGGCTGCAGCCTGCTGCCCTGGTCCTGCTGGACACCGGGAAGCCTTTTTGACATTTTCCTGGATTCATCCAAACTTTCTCTTTTTCAACACAACATCATTTCTGTCAAATGTTGTATTTGTACAATGTTGTTTATCCTGTACACACGACATCTATTGCTCGTCTGTCCGTCCTGGGAGAGGGATCCCTCCTCAGTTGCTCTCCCTGAGGTTTCTTCCATTTTCCCCCTTTAATTATGGGGTTTCTTTTAGGACGTTTTTCCTTGTGCGATGCGAGGGTCTAAGGACAGAGGGTCTAAGGACAGAGGGTCTAAGGACAGAGGGTCTAAGGACAGAGGGTCTGAGGACAGAGGGTGTAAGGACAGAGGGTCTGAGGACAGAGGGTGTAAGGACAGAGGGTGTAAGGACAGAGGGTCTGAGGACAGAGGGTCTAAGGACAGAGGGTCTAAGGACAGAGGGTCTAAGAACAGAGGGTCTGAGGACAGAGGGTCAAAGGACAGAGGGTCTAAGGACAGAGGGTCTGAGGACAGAGGGTCTGAGGACAGAGGGTCTAAGGACAGAGGGTGTCGTATCCTGTACAGTCTGTAAAGCACACTGAGACAAATTTATAATTTGTGATATTGGGCTATACAAATACATTTGATTTGATTTGATTTAGGTAATGGAGCTAATGTTAGCAGCAGCCTGCTAGCTAATGGAACTAATGTTAGCTCAATGAGTCATGACGGAGAAGGAGGTATGGTCCAAAGCGTGGTTTCAGTTCACAAAGAAAGATGAAAGTAAATATGCGATGACATAAAAATAATAAATTCAAGTAAGTGTTTCCCACTGGGGTATGGTTCTGTTGTGGCGGGCCACGACAAATCTTTGCTTTCGCAGTAACAAAAAGAAAATCGACAGCCTAGTTACGCTGTGCAATTTCAAATGTATGAGTACAACTTTTTAACTACTTTGTAATGTGTCCAGCTTGTTTAAAAAAAGAGAACCACTATAATTGTCTTAAATATGCACTTGATAGCTACATATAGTGAATATCATGCTAAAAGAATAAAGCTAATGCATCTCAACCAGCTACATTCAAATTGTGCTTACAAATTATTGCATTGATGACAATAATCCAATTCCATATTCTGCACAGAGAGTACTTCAAGCACATCCTGCTGATAAGACTGTTGTGTCCTTAAGTGAGCTTTACTTTGGAGTGCACAACTTTTTCTTGTAGTGGAATATTTTAAGATTTCCTAATTTGTGTAAAGTAAATAATTTGAATATTTCTTTCACTACAGACTAATAAACACACAATGCACGGAAAGTGGGATCATTGGGAGGTCAGCAGGCGCCCAGAGCTCATTTTGACCCGGGGCCCCCCCACAGGATTAATCTGGCCGTGCAGATCTGTTCTGTATTAACTCCGACACATGGATGAAATATGCGTTTCTGTACCTGTTTGGAAAAGACAGCGATGTCCTCATTGAAGGAGTCAGAGGAGCAGACGTCTCCTCCGGCCACGCCGCTCTCTCTCGGCGTGTTGGTCGCCAATTCACATTTTTCAAAAATCAGTGCGAGCAGAGGGAATAAAGGATGTCTGCAGGAGAAAGAGAGGGGGGGGTTAGCTCATACTGTAACACAAGTTTCCTGCTGCCTCAAACAGTCCATGAGAAATGATCAAGTGGCACAAACATTTAGAATAATCATCTTTAGAGCACTTTTATAAAGTGAAAGTTGGATACATCCATCCCTTAAATGTCTTTCTCCAGCCCTACACAATAGAGGTGAATGGATCTTGTTTGTATAAAACATAAGAAGGATTTACAATTAAACATTCCTGCATAAAATAACTTTTACCAATTTTTCAAATGATCAAAAGTTAAAACAATAAGGTACCCAGATTAGTTTGCTTCAATGTTAACATTGAATAACGAATACATTCAGCAATACGCTGTTTCTATTGGTAAAATGTTTATTTATTTATGTTCATTAGCAGACGCACGACGCACTGGAAATAATGTTGAGGAGAGGAGAAAATGGAGAAAACAGAAAAGACCCCAGAATCGAACCCTGAGGCACTCCAAACATTTTTTGGTTTGAGGTTGAAGCACAATATAACACGGAGGGAGCACGAGCAGAAGTTAATAGGATTTAATCCTGTAGTGTGGACAGGAAACCCACCAGGCCACATCTTAACTGGATTTATACCGTACTCCAAATAAACACAGCCAGCAGAGCTGAAACAGAAAAATGTATCCGTTCTTCAAGCTGAAGTGTCAAATATTTGCTGGCTCCAGCTTCTCAACATGGTTCGCTTTTTAATGCTTAAAGATTGTGACAGGGTTCAAGTTAAAAAGGTGTTTTTAAAGGAAAGAAAGAAAGAGCGATGTGCCATGTGTCCTCTGTTCTCGAGTACACATTTGAAGCACTTTTATTTTACATGTTCAACTTTGTGCTTATATTCTACTTCATAGAGGGAAATATTTTTACTTTTTACTGCCCTTTTACATTTATTTAGCAGTTGTATAAAATATAATGCATTGCTACATATCTTTTGTTGATACTTGTACTTCTTCTGAAGTAACATTTTGATTTCAGGACTTTTACATTGAGCTGTTGCTACTTTTACTCAAGTAAAGGAGCTGAAAATACTTCTTGAGCCGCCTGTTTCTGTTTTGGCTTCACTTCATCACACGAACACACAGATAATGTTGGTCTGGCTCAGCTCGGCCTGGAATGAAACGGCTCAGCCCTCAACAGTGAGAAGTTAAAACAGATAAATCAAACATGGAACTGCAAAAAAAACAAAAGTTCTGAAAGAGTTTCTTTGTGTCTTTTTTATGCGTTAGTCTTTTTACGGTGTCAGTAAACTCATCATACCCATAAATGGCGTCTTTGTCCCTCTTGATGGCGTCCCCAGCTGTGGCGCCCATGCTGCTACTGGTGTGGGTGGACTGGGCGTACTGGTGTGGAGGGTAAGGACCAGCAGCGGCGGCCGCAGCAGCCAGGTGCACGGCCTGCAGAGAGCGGGCGGCGTGGTGGTGGTGATGGTGGTGTGGGTCTCCATACACCCCACCCAAGCCCTCCAGCCCGTAGTGGGCCAGGTCTTCATACTGAAACAGAGATAAGAGATGTGTGACCTTTGACCTCGAGCTGTTCGCTGACCTCAGGGGCGGCGACATGCAGATAAATGTGGTAAAACAAACTCTGTGCAGAGTTTATAAGCAGGATGAACATAAGTTAAGAAATGTTTAAAGTGATGGCACAATGAATTAAATATAAAAGCCAATAAAATGACACAAACTGACAACAGACGCACGAATCAAAGATATTTTGAGGCAATCAATTATATTAAATACTTATTAATATTACTATTTATCTTGTTTTCATTTTCTATTCTCTTGGCTTATACTTACTGTTTTTAATTGTATTTAAATGACCTTTTATAATGTTTCATTTGCATTGTGTCTCAATGCTTTTGATGTTTTACGTGAAGCACTTTGCATTTCCTTATTGTTGAAATGTAAAGACAAACGAGGTATAATAAGATATATCAAAAGAGAAATGTCGTCTAGTACACAACAATATAATGAATATAATATATAATCTAATACAAAACCTTAAAAGTGATAGAAAAGTCACAAACAGTGTCAACAAAAACAATAATAGGCTACAGGTGTTCCTGTTATTATGTCCACCCCCTGTTTATTTCCTCTTTAACAAACAAACTGTAATACTTTGAGAAAATAAAATTCTTATTCTTACAAACTTATCGGATTTTATTGTATCACTTATTATCATATAAAAAGATAAAACTGACTTTTCAAAATAAAAGACACCCTGAAACGACACATTAAATACAGAGATTGACGAAACAACTTTAACATCTAACAACACAGTAATTTAAACATTGTTTAAACCAAAACTAAACTTTTAACTTTATTATTTGTTGCAGAACTGTTTTATAAGATTGTTCCTATTATTGTGTCCACTCCCTGTCTTTCTTTTCTAACATGATACATTCTGTGAAAGAGTTTTTCATTGTTAAACACGACACACACTCAACTACACACTCAGATAAAATCATACACATTAAAACAGTTTACTTTCATAAACAAATCAAATAAAACAACTTAAAGTTTGAAATTAAATAATGTCTCCTTTGGGGAATTCTGCATATCAAAATAAAACAAACACTTTAAAACATGATGAAGTGATTATGCATCTTATACATGTTATAAATGTTATAAATGTTCATACTATTCATTTAGAATAATATTAAATAAGACTCTGCAGCCAAACGTCACATGAAATTGTATTTTCAGAAAGAAAAACTGTAATTGTTTTAATATGTTTATGCCTAAACTATTAAAGTCTTTATCTGTATGATAATTACATGATGTATAAAAGAGATTTTGTACTAAATCAAAACTAGTTTCAACTTTTAAACGCTGCAACCTACATACGAACATCAGTTTCAAAAGATAAAAGTTTGTTTTTTAATTAAAGTAACTGACGTTTATCATTTTGATTTGTTTTTTAAACTCCGTGTTTCTGGGTTTTTATGCACGTGAAGGTGATTTTATTTCGTTCAATTTGAAATATGCAGGTAAACTTGCATTTATTTTTAAAAAGTTGAATCTCCAAAGCAACAAGAAAAAGCCTTTGTGAGGAACAATCTGTTATAATTTCAAAATAAAAAATGTTTTTAGTTTTATTCTTACAAAGAAGGTTTATAATCTGTGTATAATCACGATTTTTGTTTTAGTTTTAAAAAATGTTTTTACTTCCAGACCTTCATTAAAAAGGCCAAAGAGGGATTTGTGAGCAAAAATCTATTTGAATATAAATTAAATAATCGGAATTTATTATTTCTATTATTTCTTTCTTTGCTTAAAACATTTCTATTTGTGCCGTTTGTTTGTTTCTTTTTATTCTTTTCCCTAATTGAACATTTAACCAGCAGCTACAGGTATATAGGTATAGGTATAGCTACAGGTCTCCACTGTGCAACTCCAACACGAGTTACATAATAAGGCAGATATTTATGTTATAACGAGTTAAAAGACGCTCATTAAAGCGTCTCTTTGTGCGCTTTGTTCACATCACTGATCAACAACACGCAGTTTAAACTTTGACCTCGACAAACAGCCGTCACTGGGAATAAAAACGTTTTAAAATAAGAAAGAAATGTTTTCATCTGTACGACGTGTTTGTGTGTTGAGCTCCATCAGTTCCGGTTCAACGGATTTAAATCAGCCGTGAAACAAAAAAAATAAAATGTTTTTTATTCTCCGCCGCTGAAGCACAAACGGCCTCTGAGCTGAAACAAAGTGACAAATACATCTTTATATACGTTTATAAAGTGTGAAGTTTCCTCTAACTTCACTTACAAACATGAGTTATACACTTCATTTTAGTTTGAAGATTTAAAAGTTTGCAAAGTTCAAAGTGAATAAAATCTTTAAACACTTTAACTGAAAACTTTTGTCATAAATTATCTGGGAAAAAACTTTAAGGCCTAAAATTCAAAATGAACAAAAACATATTTTCTACAAATGGTTGCTTTTCTATTATCAAACAATTAGATTTCCTCTGATTATAAGTTTGTAGAAATGATGATTTATTTAGTGAATATAATTAAATTCTCAGTTATTGTTTCTCTGCTTATGATTTAGTTTAGTTGTTAGAGAAGTGCTCTGTGGAAATGTTTAAATATAAATATGTTAATATGAAGACAAATCAGTTGTAAAAATGCTTTTCTAAATGAGGTGAAATTAAGTTTGAATCTTTACTATTCTTCTTCCATAATTTTACGCACGAGAGGAAATATTAATCAAGAAGCAAAGATATTGATTTTACAATGATATTACTAAATAAGGGTTCGTTTATTAATTAGTTTAATAGTGTACGTACTGTTTGCTCAGTTTTATGTTTGAGTGGTTTATTCGTATTTTATTCCCCACAAATCCATACTCAGTGTGTTGAACATTAAACATGCAGCTGAAGTCGGAGCTGCAGACCCCCGTCCGCTCTCATCATCTCTCTGCGCTCTAATAAAAGTTGATTTTACGCACCCGTTGCGCCATCGGCCCCGTCTCTCTGCCCGGACTCCAGATGACTCCTGCGGGGCAAAACACACATCCAACTCCCCGGTACCGGAGCGTTAATCAGTTAATCCCGTTTGTAACGTGTGTAAGCGAGTCCAGCCGCGGAGAGAAACGCACAAACACACAGCGAGCGGCGGCAGGTCCCTGCAGGCTCCGCTCTCCACGGGAACCGACCGACGGCGACACTCCGCCACCAGCTGCACGAGCCCGGGCAGACGCTGTCCTGCTCCCGGCCTCCAGCTCCAAAGCAACAACCGACCTCCCAAACAAACCGCTCAGTCCGCAGGCCGAATCCGATCAGGGTACATCCAAACCGGGGGGATAAAGTGAGGCGGACCCGCCCGCTGCGCTCTGAGCCGGGCCGTGCTGCGCTGTCTTCTGCGCGGAGGTGCGTTCAAATCCCCATCGCAGCTCCGGCGGAGCGGCTTCCTCCTCCCTCAGAGCAGGCCGCCAGGGTATGAGGGGAGGGAGGGCGAGGGGGAGGGGGGGGGGGAATAGTTTCTTTCCTCACTTAAAGGAGCAGAGACTCCCTGCGCGTCCCCGCAGCTTCCTCAAGACGTGCCAAGGCGCGCCACCGCGAAGTGAGCACTTGAATGGAGGGGACACATATGCCTCCTCACATTGTTTCTGGAGAGAAAAATAGTTCTGATAATCTAGGAATTCATTGTAAATACAGAAATTACTTTGGTATCAATCGTTTGTATTTTAACTTAAATATGACAACGTTTTAATAAAACTCAAAAGTAAACACTTTGGATTAAAAACAAATCTAATCAAAGTCCCCAAACCTCCAGGGCCCTGAGACATCTGGTATTTGATGTGAGAGTTTGTAATTTGATTAACTGCAAATGTGTTTGTTAATATTATCTGCTTTAGGGCCGGAGATGACACCTGCGTTATTAAAAACTATTAAGGACCCATTCTGCAGAGGGGTCAGAGGTCAAATCCAGCGTTAGGACCTTTAGTTTATACTTTGCTCACGTGGTGCATTTTATTAAATAAATAAAGTCAAATTAACACAAACTAATCACTAAATAAAACCTAATGCATGCAGCCCAGCCGTCCTGGTTACAGTAAAGAATAAACTATATTCTACGGCTATTATCAAAATGAACAACATATTCGACAAAAGTGCTTTATTCTCCTTTCACACGCGTCTGTAACAAGTTCCTTGATGGACAGCAGCATTAAATCATGTAGGCCGATATATTTCTGATACAATAAACCTTTATTATTATTATTATTATTATTAATAATAATGTAGGAATATTATTATAAAGTTTAAATGTGAGAGAAAATGAACTGCAGTACAGACTTTGTTTGCACGAGTGCTGAACTTCTGCACTCCTCCGCCATCTAGTGTCTGTGAAGCGTCGACAGCAGAGCCTCAGTTATTATTAATAATCATATTAAAGATGCTTCATGAAGACTTTGCTCAGATTTTAGAACCGATTTGAAACTTCCTGCAGCAAAAAACTACTGCGGATGTAAAAGATCCAGAGCCAGAAATCAATTTAAACATTTACCAAAACATGAGTTTATAATAATGTGTAAAAACTGAGCAGAGAACAAATATCACCGTAAAACAGTTCAAATGAGAAAAGACAGAATCATCTGCACAAGTAAACACCGTTAAAGTTTATTTTTGTATCATTTTAAAGGATATAGTATTAATTAAAAATACAACAGCATGATAAACGTATTGTAAAGATGGTGTTTAGAGCCACACACACACACACACACACACACACACACACACACACACACACACACACACACACACACACAGAAGTAACGTTTGAAGAGCTCGGTTGAGGGATTTGTTACAGACATTTATAAAAAGCATGTTTTCTCTTTAACTTCATTAATAATTTATAAATGATTGAATTGTGCTTTTATAAATCAGTTGTAAGAACAACTTCTTGGGTTGCCAGGTTGTAGAAACTGTCCACATTGCAGAGTCACAGCTCAGGCGACCTGTTTTCATCCCGGTGTCGTCTGAAGGGACACTTCTTTACACCCTGAGCCCTGCAGCTCAGAAGAAACCTGGAAGTCTGAATGTTATTTTGCATTTTTCTTAAATTGTAGTCGTGACATTTGAGGATTTTTCTTAAATTTTATGTTGAATTACTTTTAATTCTTTGTCTGATAATCCAAAAATACTTTACTTTATATTCATAAAGCACAATATCACACATGAACCACAATGGGTTTTACAATCTGTGCAGCATTCTCCCTCCGTCCTGAGACTCTCGCTTCAGATTCGGAAAAACTCCCCAAAAAACCCTTTAACAGGGAAAGAATGGAGGAAACCTCAAGAGGAGCAACAGAGGAGGAATCCTCCTCCCTGGACTTAGATAGACAGATGCTATGTGTGCAGAATAACCAACATAATTAAGTTGCAGCTCAGACAATCCAATACAAAGTATATTCACGTGTAAAAACACTGCAGAGTCTCAAACTGCTGCACAGAACAACAAACATCCAGTATTTTGTTGTTGGACTTACAGGAACTGTGGAGCTGCAAACACAGTGAGAGACATCTGCTGGTTGGTGAGACTTACTGCCTGAACACTGGAGCAAGAGCTCCACAGCGCTCCGACTTTATCAGTTTTAGTCTCAGATGTGAGCAGAACCAGTCAGATAAGTTGTGAGTTATTATTAAGACGTGGTTTTAGGGTCCCACTAGGGGAAATTTGTTTTGTTTTGTATTTTAAAATTATGATTTGTACTGTGTGTTTATATATATTTATGATGCTGTCTGTGAGTACTGTGGTACTGACATGAGCAACATTGATTTCTCTTTGGGGACAATAAAGAACAATTAATATAATCTATAAACTATTAAGCAAACTGGGTCCTGAGGGCAAAAGCTAAAACTCCTTCAGGTTATATAATATATATATATATATATATTATATATATATATATTAATATATATATATATATATATATATATATATATATATATATATATATATATATATATATATATATATATATATGTATTATATTAAATATGATATATATATAATATATTTTATTATATATATTTTTTTATTTTATTTTATTTTTTATCATATATATTTTATTTTATTTTATATATATATATATATATATATATATATATATATATATATATATATATATATATATATATATATATATATATATATATTTTATTATATATATTCAGCCTCAAGTTACAACTAAACTAAACGTGAACAAACGGCCCGTCCTAGTGATTCTACAAACAGCTTTCAGCACATGGTCTTCATCAGGGTGTTTTACAGTGTGCAGAAGCGCAGACCTTTATAGACACCACAGTGTGGCTGACGATTAGTCAATTATCCAATGAGAAGTAGACACACAGAAGTCCCGCCTCTAAAGGATGCTGCACCTCCAGAACAGAATTCCAAAATAAAATACAGAACAACATTTTTAGGTAAATAGAAAATAAATAATATATATAATACTACCAAATTCTATTTTTAATAGATAATTATTTAAATACAGTCTGATGCGAAGAACTTTATTAATTTCTCTCTGATTTATCATCAGACAGAGTTTAAATCCAGAAAGCTGTAAGTCAAACCCTTCTCAGATGCAGATTGTCCTCATCAATACAAATACCAAACATTTGCATTGAATGCTTATTTTAATTGTTCCTAGTAGACGCACATGTCTCGCTACTAGACTACTAATAAAGTGTTTAATGAACTAATACTATCACTATATATACTATATATACTACTACTAATAAAGTGTTTAATGAACTCTTCTCTTCTACAATTATGTCAAAAACCGGCCCAAAAATGTGTGAAAGAATTACAAAAGAAATATGTGAAAACTATCAATTGCAGATTGGAGATTGTTTTATATCTTATTGCAACAATCCATAAATTACATTTCTGATTACACAGCATCCTTTTTACATTCGTACAATATTTATTTATATTATGATTATAAAAATACAAAAGAGAAAATGATCACATACATAATCGTATACATAAACATACTAATAATAAGGATATTATTGAATGTTTTTAATTTGTATTATTCAACCAGCTGTGTTTTTTCTTTCAGTGAAATAAAGCGACTCCACTTGTTTGGTTTTTAATCATAATTTGGCAAAGATATAGAGATATGGAGTTATATTGGAAATGTGGATTAAATGAGTCGTTTGAGAAACTTCTTTTGGGTTTTAATCTCCCTGAACTATGTTAGTCTGAATGTTGTTTGTACATCGAGTGAATATCACCTGGAGCTCAGTATATCTTTATTCGTGACGCATTAAAATCACTGGACAGGACGTTGAGTATCTGCTCTGGACTGTCCAAATAAAGTGAGAACAAATAAGGACACAGAAAACACAGAATCACAGTTAAATAAGGTCTAAGAAATAAATAATAAACATCAAACACAGATGTGGAGCAGATGTGAAGTGCAGCTGCAGTAGCATGTGTCTGCCACAAGGTGTCACTAAAACACAGTGTGTTATAGATGACAGAAGAAGAACATAATGAACTGATGGGAATATAAACTGGGGCTCTTATTTTGAAGAATAGTTTGCAGGCAGTCTACAGTACAGAGAGTGAAGTCTTACAAAGTATAACAGAGTAAAGTATAGTAAGAATATTTGAAGTTGTTATCAGATAAATAAAGTTTTATCTTAACATTATTTGTTGTTGATTTTATTTTGTATTATTAATCTGAATCTGAACTAAAGTTATCTAATAAATCCAGTAAAAAGCAGCCTACAACATTTGCCTCTCCGATGTAGTAGAGTAGAAGTATAAAGTAAAATGCTAAATTGTATTTAACAACACTATTTGAGTAAATGCACTGAGTTTTCTTTCCACCAATAATTAAAATCACTGCTGTTAGTTCTACTAATATTACTACTGCTGCAAGTACTCTTTTTACTACCATTGCTACAACTGTGTCTGCAACTACTAAATAATCTGTCGCTTTGTTTTACGTGAAGTACTTTCAGTAAAAGTTTGACAGTAATTAGTGTTCAGCTTTATTGCCCAGTTTAAAACATTGGTTAGAAAAGTAATCCAACGTTACATTACTTATTACAATTTTAACAAAAGCCTTCCCAACTATTAATTATAATAATTATAGATTTAACATATATTATTATCATTTTATTATTGTTATTATTATATGGTAATAGCACGTGACTCTGCAGTCCTTCGGGTCTGACGTCACCCGCCCCCCCAATCCCCCCTCAGTCCGCTCCGCTTGTCTCACTGAATCCAACATGGAGTAAGGAGGAGATGGGGCTCGTCCGGGGCCATCCTCACCGATACCAGCGCACCATTTTCGGTCACCGCATTCCAGCCCGGCCCTGCGGGGGAGGAGGTAGAGGAGGCGGCGGAGGAGGAGGAGGAGGAGGAGGAAGGAGAAAAAGAAGAAGAAGAGAAAGAAAAGGCGTAGGAGGAAGAGGAGGAGGTGGAAGAGGAAGAGGAGATCTGATGCGCGCCTCTTCGGATGCGCTCCAGTAATTGAGGAGTGAAAGGAGAAGAAGAAGAAGAAGAAGGAGGAGGAGGAGGAGGAGGAGGAGGAGGAGGAGGGGGGGGGGAGACGGAGATCCGAGACCACATAACGCACATTGGGATTCAAGAACCAAACGGAGAGAGGGGGAGAACCGGATCCGCCGCCGCCGCTCCTGCCGCTGCCGCCGCCGCTGAAGGGCGAGGAAACATGAAGACGCCGCACTGTGCAGCCGCGGCGGGAGCTTATTATTACCGGAGGTGAAACGGAAGAAAATGAGCGAGGACACGCGCCCAGACGAGTGAGTTTCCCCCAACTTGTACCATTAAATAATAATAATAATAATAATAATAATAATAATAATAATAATAATAATAATAATAATAATAATAATAATCGTCATTATTATCATTGGCTGCTTATTGGCGCGCCGCCGCTGAGCGTTGTGCATTGATCACATGGATACGGATTGGTGCTGATATGTTGTTATGGGCTCAAGTGATGATGAGGGGGTGCAGGGGCCCTCCTCATCCTCCTCATCATCTTCTTCATCCTCCTCGTGGAGAGGTTGGTTGAGGTCGGACAGATTTCACAGGAAGGAGAAACGTGTGCAGCCTCCTGCAGATGTGATACAGCCGTAACGGAGAGGAGGCGATGGGGGTGCAGAGGAGCTTCTGCAGGCACTCACATGCAACATCACAACATTTCTTTATTAATACCATGTTTGCATGTTGTCCTTCATTCATAAAAACGTGCACCAGTGTGAAGCAGAAGTTCCCTTTTGGGCTTCTCTGGCTCATGACCCCTTCGGAGAGGCCACTGTATGTTGTGACTCATCATCAGGCTGCAGATGTCTACAGGTTGTGACCAGTTCAAATAAAGGCTTTGTATTATTAAAGGGATAGTTCATCAGTTATCAATCTAGATCTTTTTGGTGTGAGTTGGAGTATAAAGGAAGTGGACGGCACTCTGCTTGTGGTGCTAAAATCAATTTGTAAAACTCAAAGGCAACGTCTGTTACCGGAAATCATGACCCGGCTACTGAAGATGATCCGCAGAGCTTGTTGTGAGCAGTTTCATGTAGGAACTATTTTCTTTCCCTCGAACTACACCCGCCAACCGTATCACCGCGCAGAAGGAAGCGTGCATCTGCTCATGGACGAGAGGCTCCTGAGCTCGCTAACGTGAGGAGGACGACATCGCTGTTTATGTCTCGCGCTGTCACGAGCCTCCCCGTCCATGTGTACATGCACGCTTCCTTCTCCGCGGTGGAAAGAAAATAGTGCCATCTCGGTCCGTTATATTCGTCAGTTATATATATTGGTTTTGTTGTGTACAGTATACAAAGTAGGAGAAAATACAAGTACTGCAAAAAGTTATCTAAAATAAAAAATAACGCAAATTCTTCGTGTGCAAACACGTGACAAAACTGTGACGTATGCGTGCGACACCATGTTGGATGATATACAAATAAAAAATGGCGTCTAAATCGAACAATACAACTCCGACTTCTTCAAAGTATGTTGACTCTCTGGATCCTCTGCAAAGGCAAGATTCAGAGGAAAAGTCCAAATGTGCGGCCGTGACCCGAACACGCTAAAGCCGTCGGATTATATTGAGGATTTAGATTCATTACCGCCGATTGAATATCCGGATATTGTGAACTACCTTGTGCTACAAACGTCGTGGGCAACCAACGCACAAATGAAGGCATACAAGAGCTTAGATGCTTCTAATGTCTTTGTTTCTGGCTGGGTTGGTAGTCTTCTTACCAAACCAGTCGAAGATGACAGGGTGCTCGTCCATGCCCGTGTAAATCACTCTCAAAGAGCTCGAGATACACCGCTCAAGACGTGGTTTGTGAGTGAGAAGAGCGGCGATGTTATCCTCGCTAACGTAAACATAGCTTTAGCATGAGCTCTTACCAGATATAAAGTGGACGCCACACACACGGGTGAATTGTGCTTCTTCTTCTGTTAAATCCTCACGAGTTATGTTGCTAAACCACTACGGCGTTCAGTAGACAGCAAGTTCATCCCTCTTTTGTGGATCGTTGTTTGTGATGACTGTAGGAAATCTAAAGAAGCGTTTCTCTGGGTCACGAGTAGTGTTATGACCACAGTTATACACTGCGCACAAGGTTGGCATTTTCTTTCAATCTTAGACGTTTAAATACAAAGAAAATTACGAAGCGTTGCAGCAACTCACACGTGAACGGGCGCCGTCTTGGTCGTGTATATCATCCAACATGGCTGACTTCTGGGTTGGGAAATAAGCGTGACTTTACATGCACACGAAGAATATGTACAAATATATATATTATATTATATAAAGTTCTGGCTGTTCATTTTAAGGAGGAAGGTTATCGTTATTTTTTTTACGATGTACTGATGTCTGGTCTTAACCATCTCATGACTGATACGTCAGATCGTCGGATCATCAAACAGCATCACAGCTTCCTGCTGTCGATCTAATTTTCTGATAAAGTGGAACAGACGAGGCGGTTTTCCGATGATTCTTATAATTCTCCGTATTATCCGACCCACAGGTGTGAATATTGAGCAGAGCTGAAACCAACAACACGAACGTCTTCCAGGAAAGACTTTCTGAAAGTGAAACTATTGTCTCCAGTTCTACATGGTGTCGAGGCAGCAAAGCCTGAAACTGTGCAGAGATGTTAGAGAGAGAGATCAGGGAGGATGCAGACATACTGTACACGTGCTCGGGCCTTCAGGTGAGCAGGCAGCAGGTGTGGAGCAAAGGTCGGCAGCGCGCTGAAGTACAAACATGATCACGATGGATAAATGTTCCCGCGAGAGGAACACGTGAGCGTAGCAGCATAGTCTGAAAGCTTGCAGGCTTCGCTTCATCTTCTTTTGGCATTTCCAGGAATCTAGACGTCGTTACAGAACGTTGAACGTCGCACTCAAAGCTGCAGAGTTTGAAACATCCGCTCAGAACATGTCGGCTTTGAATGCACCCACAGAGTCCTCAGCAAATCAGATTCTTTGTGCCGGGCGGAGAGCGTAGGCAGGTAACCTGATGAAGCAGGCTACCTTTTCTCCACACCGCCTCGTGCCGTGCACACCCCTGCAGGTAAACACATGACTCATACGGACGCGTACCAGATAATAGGCTCAACTTGTGAAATGTTTACCCAGACTGCACCAGGCCGCAGAGCGAAGCCAGCAGCATGCTGCGTGTTGTTTGCACTGCGGTCAACTTTTAGTTTCAATTTGATTTACTCGCAAACGTCTCAGTCTGTGTGGCTGATGACAAATAACTCGGCCTCTGCAAGCTCCGTCCATTCTTCTCTCTAACTGGAACTGTGACGATCTCTTCAAAAAGAAAGACATTTAAATCAGAATCTGGAATTAAAGGACACATTTCTTATAGGGTTGTTTATGTCTACAGAAAAAGCTCTTCAACGACTTTATTTAACGTCATGTCAACAGGTTAAAACAGAAGTGACGGCGTCTTTAATGACCTTTGTGGATTAACTGTGTAATCATTTTCTGCAGTTTCTTTATTTGCAGATAACATTTTATACGTGAGAAGATAATATCGGCTCTGACCGACCACCAACAGAAACAAACTTTGCTTTAAGAGCGTGAGTCGCATGATGACGATAAAAGAAAACATGGCGCCGCTTCACGCGATACTGGCATCAAGTCCTCGAAGTTGAGATTACAAGTCGGAGAACCCTGAAGCAACAGCAGCAGCAGCAGCAGCACGAGGTCATCTGACACCTGCTGGGCTTTTATAGTTTTGGGTGGAGCGTTCTTGCTTTTCATTGGACGGTGAGGAGCTGAAACGCTGCCCGGAGGTGTTTCTGTGGGGGTGTTTTCTATTGATCTGGCAAACCGATGCCCCTGAACCGGCCGACAGAGAGCTGTCGATAACACCACAGGGGAGCGAGGGGAGCGAGGGGAGGGGTGAAAATGACTTTGAGGAAAGGTCAGCAGGCAGCAGTGTCCCCGGCGCTGCGGCTCCACCCACACGGGACAACATCGATTTTATATCAGTGCTGACCTCCATCTGAGCCGCGGGGGCCCAGTGACTTCATCTGAAGCGCTCTGGTGGTCGACACATGGAGAGTTTTAAGGAAAACATCAAACATAATTCAATATTGTCGTTTATCTTCTATCAGCTGTGAATGAAAACACTGAGATGAGTTGTGCAAGTTTCAGTTTTAGTGTTAACACGAGATCATTTAGTGACGTTCTGGATATTCAGTGATGTCAACATTATCACCCTGCAGTTATATCTATTATAATATCTGTAATTAATATTGGTGGTCTGCATCTACAGTACAAGCAAATAGTTAGAAACTGGTTTCTACGTAAAATACAGCTGCAACCAACGATTCTATCTATTGAAGATTTATCTGTCGATTATTTTCTCGATTCGTTTTTTGTGCTATAAAATATCAGAACATGGTGAAAAATGTCAATCGGTGTTTCCCAAAGCCCAAAATGACCTTACATTTCTTATTTTGTCCACAACTCAAATATACTCAGTTTACGGTCATAGAGGAGTGAAGAAACCAGAAAATCACATTCAACAGGCTGAAATCAGAGAATCTGGACTTAAACCGATGAAATGATCAAAACTGTTGGGGATTAAGTGAAAAGTTGACAACTAATCGATTGATCAATTAATCTTTGCAGCTTTAACCTAAAACTGATTGTTGTGAACTTAAAAGTAAATGCAATTTATCAAAGTAAACAAATACAGGGACTTACAGAAAGATGTCACGTATTTATAACAGCCAAATGAAATGATGAGAAACTGACGATATGACGAGTCACCCAAAATTAAAACATGATTCAAAGCTTCGCAGAACAGAAACACGTTTAATTAAACTTGTTTTAATGGTAGAAACTCAAAGAAAGATGGCGGCATGTCGACGGTTGAACGCCTTATAAAAGTGTACCATCAGCCCTGAACAGCGTCTGTCAGGTGTTCTCCCTAAAACCCTGAGTTTGACTCGTCAGGCTGCAGTCGCGAGTAAACACCTGGTCGGTCTCTTGTGTCTGCAGCTGCAGTAAAACCATCCAGCTTCCTCGTGTGTGTGAAGCTCAGGTTCGTATAAAAGCAGCAGTATAATGACAATAAAGTATACGCAAGTTATATATATATACAAGTTCACTTCCATCACATATTAGTCCATATTTACAAGTATATATAGGAGTGAACACTTAATTTACACACATGCACACACATTTCTGTGTGTAAAAGGTTAAAAAGAAGAATTATCCTGATCATGTGTCATACTGGGCTAAATTTAGTCTTTTACATATAAAAACATTTCAAGGACTATATTTCAAGGTAGGTTGAAATATAGTCCTTGAGACGCTGTTGGAGTATAATACCCTCTGACCGCTCCACCCGCCCCGACTCCTCTGAGGTGTGTGCACCGAGCGGGCCGCTGAACTCCACCTTCACCTGGAGCGACAGGTGTTGGAAAGTTGAGTTTGGGGCGCGACGATGACCGCCGTCTGCCCTGCAACGTGACGCGACTAATGGAAGATGGATTTCCTTTTGGGTCGACTCGATTGTGCCGAACGCCCGCAGATCGACTTCAGCCGCCGCTCACGTTTCACACATCCGGTGCCAAGAAAAAACCAAACTCTCTAAAACATGAAAACATCTTGCAGCTGAAGGTCAACGAGGGCGTCGCTGCTCCTGCTGTTGTTTCGGTCGACTTGTTGAAAGTACAGTGGCTGTCTTTGTGACGGCGAGCGAGGGAGGGAAGTCATCGAGAAGTTTGGCAGAGAGCGAGCCAAGAGCCATCTGCTGCTGCTCTCTGCTGATCCAGACCTCCGAGAAACAGCGTTCTCTACGCTGAAGACGATGATGTCATGAGCCTGGATGGACTGTGTGTGTGTGTGTGTGTGTGTGTGTGTGTGTGTGTGTGTGTGTGTGTGTGTGTGTGATTGACAACACGTGTGTTTCTGTGGGAGCGTTGTGTGTAGTTATGTACTGTGTGTGTGTTTGTCTTTCATGATGATGGAGCAAACTGACCACCAGAGGCTATTTATCTGCATCTCTGGTCAGCTCCCACAGTGTGTGTGTGTGTGTGTGTGTGTGTGTGTGTGTGTGTGTGTGTGTGTGTGTGTGTGTGTGTGTGTGTGTGTCATGCAGTTTGTTTAAGTGCATCCACACACTATTGTTAAAGTGCTCCAAGCAGCCGTTTCATTACTGTGTCCTCTGATGACGGGGCCGTTTGAGGGCAGGGATGTCCAACTGGTGGTTTGTGGGCCAAACTGGGCCTCTATGAATAACTATGTGGACCCTGTTTCCACCACATGAACCGGGGAAATTATTCTTTTTAAGGACTCAGGAACCATTTTGACTGATGGGACTCAAACACAAAGCTTTGTATCTACTCTTTTAAAAAGCTCTGATTGTCACTATTAGAAAGAAGGTTTGATATTTATTGTGATGTAGATGTGGTTATATATTATAAATATATATATATTATGATGTAATGCAAACAGTACATCAGATGTAGTTTTGACTTTGAGTCTAAAACAACGAGACACGGATGTGCAAGGTCGTCTTGTAATGCAGCAGCTCGGTGCTCATGAGACACCTGCTGCAGGAAACACAAAGAAAGAGGAAACAACAATGTTATAAAATTGATTATGAGCATTTTGATCATCTGTGTGTGTGTGTGTGTGTGTGTGTGTGTGTGTGTGTGTGTGTGTGTGTGTGTGTGTGTGTGTGTTTGAGCTGCAACGACTAGTTGATGGCAACACTGGCAGAATATGTTTTAGTTTCCTCTCAAATGTGGAGATATTCTGCTTTTCTGTTTTATATGTTATAAAACTGGACTAAACAAGACATTTAAAGATGTGTGTATGTGTGTGTGTGTGTGTGTGTGTGTGTGTGTGTGTGTGTGTGTGTGCAGGCGTTGTGTTTCCGTGTGCTGCCTGTATGACTCAGGTGTGATTAAGTCTCCTCGCTGCTCTCGGAGCTGCTTTATCTAAACGATCCTGTTTCACTCTGAGCTGAAGCATCAGTTCTTGT
>NC_041355.1:467794-547794 GCF_900634415.1 Cottoperca gobio | reverse complement strand
CATAGGTGACCTTCTACGTTTGGAACGACATGTTTTATTGTTCAGGTCGTCTCACGTTGTTTGTCCGATGTGATGATTTTCCAGGTGATTCTTGAGTGTTTCTTGAAGAAGGATCTGGTCTACACGAAGGCCACGCCGACGTTCCACCACTGGAGGGTGGACAACAGGAAGTGTGGGCTGACCTTCCAGAGCCCGTCTGACGCCAGAGCCTTCGACCGCGGGGTGAGGAAGGCCCTGGAGGACCTGACGGAAGGTACGGTCCCACACTCACAGCTCGGGGAAGTCCGAAGATGAGAAGTATTGGAATACCTTTGAAGTAGCTTCTGCAAACTACAAAATGACTTTGCATGATCAGTAATCTCAGTGCCAGTCAAGAGGATTTAGCCGATATGTCATAGAGCAGTTGCTGGCTTTGCACATTTTTGCAAATTCAAACAAAACCTTCCTGACCCGTGGATTATTAGCTTGTGTTAGCTTGTTGGCTAACAACCATGTTGCAAAGCGTGCATAGGATATGTGTTGCAACGAGTTCTGCATCAGCATAAACTGAGATCCGAATCTGGCCTGTACCTGCACCTTTAAGGGCGATTTCACAAGCCAACATTTAGTCTCTGGTGCGGACCAAAACAACTGGTCAGAGAACAATAGCGAGAGGTTGTGTTGGTGGTTTTGCTTGGAAACAACACTAGAGAGGAACTTTTCGTCCGTTACTGACTGTAAGGTCAGTAAGTCATTATTGGCTACACTCTAAAATAAAACAAGTCTTGTCACTTCCTGTCTTACACATCCCTCCTGTGTGTCCTTCAGGGTCGACCACGTCCTCATCGACGCTGCAGAATGAGGCGGAGCTCGGCGATGACGACGTCTTCACGGTGAGAAACTCTTTAAACACTGATGAGCTCTGAGGAAACCTTCAGTCGCTGAGTGCAGTAAATGGATCTTGTCATTTCGGGGATATTGAGGGAAATATGAGTAAAGCAAGCGTAAAGATGGAGTCCATCCTTCATCCATCCTTCATCCATCCTTCATCCAGCCTTCATCCATCCTTCATCCATCCTTCATCCATCCTTCATCCAGCCTTCATCCATCCTTCATCCATCCTTCATCCATCCTTCATCCAGCCTTCATCCATCCTTCATCCATCCTTCATCCAGCCTTCATCCATCCTTCATCCATCCTTCATCCAGCCTTCATCCATCCTTCATCCAGCCTTCATCCATCCTTCATCCATCCTTCATCCAGCCTTCATCCATCCTTCATCCATCCTTCATCCAGCCTTCATCCAGCCTTCATCCATCCTTCATCCAGCCTTCATCCATACGACCCATTATTTCATCTTTAATGCGTCAGAATTCCTATTCCTGTTTTTCCAGGAGGAAATAGGGACGAGCTTTTTTTTGTTATTTGGGGCTCGGACAGGAGATGCTGCTTTTGTTTCCAGCGACAGAAGCAAAACTGCATGTGTGTGTGTGTGTGTGACCTTGGTGGGTGGCAGACAGGAAGTATAAAGGACGGGAGGGGTTTGGTATCCTGGAGTGTTTATGACCAGACACACGTCTCCGTCCTGTTTGGGATTTGTCACCAACGCAGGAGCAGCACACACACACACACACACACACACACACACACACTACTCATTTTGCCTTTCACGTTCATGCAGGAAAAAGAAACCGAGTAAAACGTTTTCAACATTTTGCCATGTGCATGAGATGCAGAGATGGATGCTGCTCTTTACACTTTACTCTCTGTTACAAGCTCCTCCACTTCTTTACTTTATTTATGATCCCCTTTAGTTATTACAGCACTAACTATTCTTCCTGGGTTCCACATAAAACACAAGACATTCAAACATAAAGAGAAAGTCTCTCACGTTCATAATGTCTCCTCTACAGCACATGATCTCATCAAATAATACTAAATAGGTATATAAAAGTACATATAACTGCACAATACTACTACAGTTAAATATGCAATACATTAGCACCACAAATATGATAAACCTGCAGATACATAGCATCATAAGGCCAGGTTAGTTTATTTATAAAGCACATCGAAAACATTAGAGGCTTTAAGATATAAAACATATTATAAAAAGACATTTAAAAACAGTCATTAAAGAGTCAAGAGAAATAAAACCATGGATGATTCCCTCCATCCTCAGTCCATGAAGGTCCTGCTTCAGCTTTCTTTCCATTGGCTTCAAAGAAGAAGGGTGGATCGTTTCCGCAGGATGTCCACCTGTCAGTAATCCGTCACTGAGCTGCCTGTTTACATAGCTGGCCTCGTTTAGAGGAGAGCCGCGCTGACGGAGGGGAACGTGGCCCAACCGCCCCGGCTGCAGATCATTCCCATCCGTCCTGTCTGCAAGTCTGAAGTCTGGCTCCCCGAAGAGGAGGAAGAGGACGGGTCCGAGACGTTGAGGAGGCTCGGAGGACAATGAGGATGTAGATCAACCTTCTTCAGGAGTAAATAAAACCCTCCCGGCCGTGAGGCAGTGCTTCCCTCTGGAGGCCCTGAATAACGGAGGAGATGTGGACGAACTGCAGGAATGTGTTTGAAGAGCAGCAGCAGTATGAACGATGTGTTTCTGAAACTACGGAGGCTTTGAGCTTCACTGAACTACAGTTATGTGACGAAATCTGAATGTTTCACAAACAAGGAGTTTGCTTTGGTGTATTGGTGAGAATTAATACATGAATACAGTGAGAGAAATTAAAATGGATAAATAAGAGCAAATATTGAATAAAAGAAAATATTAAAAAATGTTTTCAAAAATATTAAAAATCACAAATACCAAAATAAAATACAATTTAAAAAATGGCAAATTACTGTAAAATAATATGTGCAGTATATCTGAATTTAATTACGTTAACGTAACGTGTCGTGTCTATCGGAGGAGAGAAGAGTCCGACCAATCAGAACACAGGATAAGTTAATAAGTTTAGTAATATACAAAAGAGTTTAAAATGTAATTATGACATTTCATCTTTACTATGCAAAATATTCTAATACACAGAAAAACCACCATTCAGCACTTTGTTTCGCCCAACAGTGAACGACACTGTTCACTCGTGTTTGTCGGTCACATTTTTCTTCGTTTGAAACAAACTGAAAGTGTTTCGACCTCTGCGTCAGTCGTTAGCTCGACCTGCACGCCAAATCCTCCGATGTGTTGCTAAGAAATCCAGCTTTTTTTTCTGAAAGACTGTCTATAAAATGAAAACGGCAAGACATAGCTGGGGCATTAATGCACAAATACAAGTGGAGAAGAAGAAAACTACAGACTTATGTAAACAAGTTTCCAAACTATGTTTACAGAGAGCTTTGCAAACGTTTATGAAGGCGGGGAATGTGTGTACCTCGACTTCAACTGAAGATGTGAAGCAGAGACACAGTCCAAAGTTGATTCAGTTAAATGTAAGATGAATCCAGAACATCAGCGTAGTGACAGTTCTGTGTGTTTGCAGACTGCTCAGAGAAAACGGATCAGAATAGTGAGAAAGCAGTTTGTTCACTTTGCTGTGAAGTTCTTCAGTTCCTCACCTCTCTGGTTTTTGAAGGAAGTCTTCTTGTGTGATCCGAGTGAGCCACATGAAAGCTGCAGCGTGCGTCGACCTGGAGGATGACGCAACTCAACACACGGCGCCGAGCGCTCACAGGGCCGCAAAACGCCAGGCTGGGATTCATTTAACGCAGACCCAATAAAAACACAAAGACTTCAGAGACGGTTCTGGTTTTGTTTTCTCTCTTCGTGCACAGGATGTCTGACTGCACACGGTGGAGTGAAGCTCAGGTGGTCGACTTCTCAGGTGGTGCAGAGACTCAGTCAGCAGTCAAGAGGAGGATCAATGACGTCGCACTTCTGGATTCAAACAGCTGTGTCGATGATAACAAAACAACCTCATCACAAAGTCTGTTTCTTACTGTTCTGGAGCTTTCTATCAGATCACAGGATCTTCCTCGGGAGATGGAGTTTGCACAGACGACGTTAAATTGTAGTGAAGCAGCTTTTTAAAGCACAATATGTCATTTTCTGTCACTATGGGTGTCTCAATCAAAACAACAACAAAAGACTGATCATGGGAGTTGTTGCCTTCACCTCCATTGCCGTCATTGTAGTCAGCGTCTCCCTATAAGGATCGCTCAGCCGGTTTGTCTCCAGAAGTCTCCTCCTCTCCCAAACAAACGGGCATTGTGATTAAAACCGGTAAAAAACTGAATAAAGTCGTTTCACTTTAAAAATCAGCGTTTTTCTGATGCGGTTTGGTTGCCGCTAACGTTTGCTCAGCTTGTTTCTCTGATAACTTAAGAGCCTAACCTTCTTAGACTAAAATCCTTCACGTCGTTGGAACATTTGGGTTAATGGAAGTGCACAACGTAACAAAATATAACATAGGTCAAGTCATTTTTGGACATTTTAGATTATAGATGATTCCCTCCATCAGTGCATGAAGGTCCTGCTTCCCCTTTGAGTCCAGTGTTTCCGTCTTTCCATTGTTTCACTTCATGTCATTTTTGGACATTTTAATGTGGAGTTGTAACATCTACTACTGCGTTACTAGCTGCTGGGACACCTCTGATTGGTTTGCGACCAGCAGTGCAACAAACCTGCGTGTTTGAGATCATGTGCAGTGGAGCAGCGACAGTTTTCTAATCACCACAGAATTACCTTTTAACCTTCCTGCAGGGTGAGCTGTAGTCACACCGTCTCCTCTCTGTCCTCCAGACGGCCACCGACAGCTCGTCCAACTCGTCCCAGAAGAGAGAGCCATCGATGCACACGCTGGCCCCGCCCAACTTCTGCGAGGCCCGTCGGCACCATTGCATCTTGGGACATTTCTACGAGCACCACTGGCCCTCGGATCACTACTTCCTGGACCAGGTGAGTAGAGAGTGGGAGCTGCAGCTATTTAAATGACCCAAAATCTAATAGCCCTTTTTTACGGCAGCCATATTGTTCATGAAAACTAAATAAATGAGGTTCCATTTAGTGCACGATACAAGATATGTTCAGTGTCGTCCTTCAACCCAAACCCAACCCCAAAGTGTTGAATGCATTTCCTTCTTCTGAAAATATTTGCGATGACGATTTCTAAAGCGATCTCCAAAAAGCTGAGGGATCGTTGTAGAAATCTTCATATTCTTACATTAAAAGAAAATAATGTAGCTGAAGCTGAAATAATGACAAATGTGTCGTGAAGGCCTTTGATCCAGGTTGTACAGAATCATTATTTTAAATGCATATCTGTTGAGATATGAGTATGAGTCATTAACCATAAAGACCATAACTCACGAGGTCTTCCAAGGAAAACAGCCGACTGCCGTTAGCAGCTGTGTTCCTGTTTCTGCTGACCTCATGTCGCCCTGGAGGACTACGTTTTTAAACAGCTGTGTCTCTGCAGGCGGTGCACATGTTCCCTCGTCACGTCAGCTTCCAGGTGGAGGAGGAAGAGATCGTACGCATCAACCCCCGCGAGCGAACCTGGCTCACCGGCTATGAGGACTACCGCCACGCCAACTCCACGCGTGACAAACTCTCCCAGCCCGACAACCTCGACGCCTACGTACACTTCGCCAAGAGCGAGCCGCCCAAACACGACTACACCTACCCGTACCCTCTGAGCTGCAACGTGCAGCGAGGCTGCGACGGCAAACCCGGCTGCCTGGAGCTGGGCAGCGGCCACAGAGCCGTGGTGACGGTGCAGCCGCGAGCCCTGCAGCCCAAAGGCAAGAGGCGGAAGGAGGACGGCGAGCGTTCTCGCTGCGTTTACTGTCAGGACATGTTTAACCATGAGGATAACGGGCGGGGCCGCTGCCAGGAAGCACCTGACCCCATACAGACCTGCATCAGGCGGGTCAGCTTCATGTGGTGCGCGGACAGCCTGCTCTATCACTGCATGTCGGACCCGGAGGGGGATTACTCGGACCCCTGCTCCTGTGACACCAGCGACGAGCGCTTCTGTCTGCGCTGGACTGCCCTGGTGGGTCTGTCGTTGCTGGCACCCTGCATGTGCTGCTACGCCCCCCTCAGGGCGTGCTACCGCTGCGGCGTGGCCTGCCGCTGCTGTGGCGGGAAACACAAAGCTGTGGGCTGAGGCGTCGCAGAGACCGCAAGGACTCATGGGAAACGGAGGCCGCTGTGATTTTGTTGTTGTTTGTCTCGTCTCCGATTTCCAGAAGGAGAAGAAGAAGAACTTTGTCTGATCGAAAGAAAAAGACTGAACAAAGAATATTAATTTCTATATAAAATTATATATATATAGATATATATCTACAGTATATATAAATATATATATCTATATATATTTAACAGGTACTTTATATTTTTACACTCGTGTGTTTTAAAGGCTTGAATATGTCATTTCTTCTGCGTTGTATGAATGTTGTCGTGTTTGTAGAGGAAACTGCAGCTCACTGACGCTGCAAAACATTTCATCTTAAAAACATTTTAGTGTGCACACAATCATTTCAGATGATTTCATCTTAAAGGGTTAGTTCAACAAGATAAGACAGAGGTCTTTTTCTTTAGTAAGATGAGAATCAGGACGTAGTTAGCCTAGCTTAGCATAAAGACTGGAAGCAGGGGGAACTGCTAGCCTGGCTCAAAAGTTCAACATCTACCACTAAAGCTACAAATGAACATATTATATATTTTATCTGTACACAAACAGAAATGTAAAAGCAACAATGGCCAGGCTAGCAGTTTCCCCCTGCTTCCAGTCTTTATGCTAAGCTAGGCTAACTGTGTCCTGACTCCAGCTCCAGCTCTTGAGTTACAGTAGGAGTAGCTGCTGTTAAGCTGAATGTTTTGCAGCTTTGGTTCCCTGACGTTCAGCAGAAGCACTTCAGCTGCTCACCTTCCAGCCAACCGAACACATAAACCAGTTCGTCTGACCAGTAAAATGGCAAATAATCCAGAAACACAACGACAATTTTCCAGCAGGTGCAAAACTGTGACTCAGAATTAAATCCTGAAAAGTAAAGTTTCGTGCTGTTTGCAGTTACAAACAAAAAAAACCAACATGATTCAATGGACCTCATTGAATCATCTTCGCTGTTCTGGTCTCGCTGCTCCGTCTTTACTGGTTTTGGAGGTTTGTTTGATGAAGTACAAAAACACCAGTAAGAGCAAAGCTGTGACAAAACACGGCTTCAGTTATTAAGCTTAGTGTGTGTGTGTGTGTGTGTGTGTGTGTGTGTGTGTGTGTGTGTGTGTGTGTGTGTGTGTGTGTGTGTATGTGTGTGTGTGTGTGTGTGTGTGTGTGTGTGTGTGTATGTGTGTGTGTGTGTGTGGCTCAGTATCAAAAATAATCTTTTTATTGGTATAAATATCGACACAAAGTCCAAAATAGTGTCCAAAAATAAAATTGAACTCAAATATAATCTTTAATAATTCCCTTGATTTAATTTCCAACAACAACATTTTTATTTATTTTTTTAGAAATGATTAAAAAATGTTTTAAACAAAAGGTAAAAGAAAGACGGTAAACAGAGCGTGCTCTCACTGCTCCTGAACATTTTTACGAAATGAGCACAAAATCTGAAAAAAGCTTTAAAAAAGTTTCTTTTTTCAAAACAGGAAATTAAACCTTTAAATTATGAAAGCAATAATTTAATTTCCAGGAAATGATTTTGTAGTTTCAGGACGGATAGCTCACTGTGTTTGGCTATTGGCTAAACGAACGTAACATTTTTTATTAAAGCTTGTTTATACCACTTTACGGTAACATGTTCCGCCATCGCTCGATAATTAATCTTCATAGTAAAGAAATGCATAAAATCTTAAACCTCCATTTTAAGACTTTGTGCTCATTTCACAGAATAATGTGTGTTTATGAACAGTGTGAGCTAAAGCGAATGAATAAGCTGCAGCAGTTCAGTGTGTGCAGGAAACAAAACCTCAGTCTTCATCACTACACAGAAGAACAGATGATTCAGGAAGGCGGGAAACAGACAGTGTGCGTCTTGTCTTAACGCTACGTACATAAATCCTCTGAATGTGGAGACGAACTCAAACAGTCGGACCGTTTGCTGTGATGAAGCCGCTCCTGCACTTTGTGTTACTTCAGTTTGTGTCTTAAAGCTGCTGAACATTTTCCAAGTGATACCTTTCATTTCTTTCCTCCGAGGCAGCGACTGGTCTCAGTTTTATGAAAATCAATTCACAGAGACTTGAAACATTGATCTTTATTTTAGCTATAAGCTTTATTTATTACATTTTTAATTGTTTATATTATAAACTTAAATGTTCTTATCATCATATTGTCCATTCAGGACCATTTCTGTGGTGCATTCAATGTCAGTAATCAGAGTCAGAACATGACGGTAACATGTTATAAAGGATGTGATAGCTCTTTTTCATCCAACGTTCAAACCTCACGTGTCCGAGTTGAAAACACACAATACAGTTTTGTACTTATCCAGACTCCTAAAGAAAACTCCTAAAAGAGTGTTACAGTCAATCAAAGTGAACATAACATCTACATTAATGTGTGTCTGCGATATCGTAATGTTACGTTTAAGACCAAAAACCTGCAGAGCTAATGACGTTCCCATCAGTGCTGATTAGCTAATGTTAGCATGCTAGCACACTAAACTAAGGTGGTGAACATGCTAAATGTTAGCATGTTAGCATTTAGCTGAGTCTCACACAGCTCTATAGTTCAAACATAAATGGAAATTCATGGAATTTTAGAAAATATACGATTTGCAGTAAATAGGGATAAAACATCGGTCCTTTAATCGCAGAAGAGGAAGATTAAAAAAATGATCCAAAACTTCGAAGTTAAAGTCTTTTTATAGACATGTCCAGTTCAAAGCAGCGGTTGTCTGAATGGTGTGAAATTCTTAAAATAACTGATGATTTGGAAGATCGGTCGGCAGTGATGAGAAACATGAAACATGAAACCTGAAACCTGAAACCTGAAACATGAAACATGAATCATGAAACCTGAAACATGAAACATGAAACATGAATCATGAAACCTGAAACATGAAACATGAATCATGAAACCTGAAACATGAATCA
The DNA here is from genome assembly GCF_900634415.1 of Cottoperca gobio. NCBI lineage: Eukaryota > Metazoa > Chordata > Actinopteri > Perciformes > Bovichtidae > Cottoperca > Cottoperca gobio. The sequence goes on along the minus strand of NC_041355.1, from coordinate 538,766 downwards.
TGAAACCTGAAACCTGAAACATGAAACCTGAAACCTGAAACCTGAAACCTGAAACATGAAACATGAATCATGAAACCTGAAACATGAAACATGAAACATGAATCATGAAACCTGAAACATGAATCATGAAACCTGAAACATGAAACATGAAACATGCCACCAGTACGCCGGTTAAAAGCACCTTTAATTCAAAAAAGAGACTCGAGACTGAAGCGAGCAGCAATCAATTGAAGGCCTCTGTTATAAAGCTGTCTGTCTGCCTGTCTGTCTGTCTGCCTGTCTGTCTGTCTGTCTGCCTGTCTGTCTGTCTGAATGTCTGTCTGTCTGTCTCACCTCTCTCTCCTCTCTCTGTTGTGTTTCCTGTCAATCAAGCTTCATGATACTGCTGCCATCCGTTGTAGAGAAGATTCCCACGTTCACTTTTCTCTCTGTGGCTCTGAAAGTGAACCAAAGCAGTCGGTCTGTCGGACGCAGCGTCTGTCGGGCGCAGCGTCTGTCGGGCGCAGCGTCTGTCGGGCGCAGCGTCTGTCGGGCGCAGCGTCTCCGGCCTGCGCTCACTTCAGATATTAAAGGAAAGTGCCTGAAGCCTCCTCTTCATTTATGTCCTGATGTATATTTCAGAAAATAATAACTGTGTAAAAAGAAAAAAGAGCAAAGGTTGTATTCATTGGTTTGTCTTTTTTATATAATTCACATTTTTACTGATGTAAAAAACAGAATATATATATATCTATCTATATATATATATATATATAGATATATATATATATATGATATATGTAGATATATATATATCTACATATATGTATCAAGTGTATGATGTACATTTTCAGTTCTATTTTTTTATTGTTTCTAATATAATGGATGTAAATCTCTTGTAACAGAAAGAGACAATGAGACGTGTATAAATACATCATCTGGAAACTAAAGAAGCAGCGTGTGTGTGTGTGTGTGTGTGTGTGCGTGTGTGTGTGTGTGTGTGTGTGTGTGTGTGTGTGCGTTTATGAGACAATCACAATAATCTAAACACAAGTCCTCAAACATATTCTTTGTATTCCTGACTCCATGTTTTTGGGATTTAACGAGCAGTTTGTTAAAATAATATATTTTTTTAATTGGGGGGGGTTTCCCTCGATTTGTGGGACGCTGTCGCTATTTAGGGATTTTGCAGATACAGACACGTGACAGGAACTTTGGGGCACACGAACATGTTCAGTACATTTTGATGCATTAATTGGTGTCACTGTTTTGTATCTCTTGAACTTCTTGAGATTGGAGGGTGATCTAAAGCTACTATTACAGGATTAAAACACATGCTATGGTTACACTAAATTATGCGGATTATAACAAACCAAATCTGTGAGTTTATTATATCGTAGTTTTGTCCAGCGATGTTCGTGTCCGCCTACTTTCTGTGTTGTTGCAATTGTCAGGAAGACGCTGTGCAGAGTGAGCGATCAGCGTGTCTTCTCTTCGTCACACGTCAGTTGTTTCAGTTGGTTTTTAAATCCTGTTTTAGTTGTTTTAGGCATTAATAAATACTGAAGACATTCATTGTCCTTCTGAAAGTTGCAAAGGGTTCATAGAAAGATATTAACATCATGTATTTATAAAGGATCACATTAATGTCCGTCATCAACACTAAACTAAAACTTTATCAACAAAGTGACGAAATCTGAGACGTTATAAACAAACTGCTGATTTTAAATTCAAGAAACACCACAAATGTTAACACTGGATGATGATGAAGATGATGATGAAGGCCCCCTGGCTGCAGGCGGGGCCCCTGTGAGCCCGAGGCTCCAGGATCAGGATGTTATTGTGCTCGTACAACAACAGAGTGAGAGCGAGACATTGCATCCTGTGACAGCTGGAGGGAGAGGCTGTGTGTGTGTGTGTGTGTGTGTGTGTGTGTGTGTGTGTGTGTGTGTGTGTGTGTGTGTGTGTGTGTTGGGTGGGGACAACAGCTCTGTGTTTGTTTATGATCTAAAGTATCTGGTTGTCACAAACATGGTCTGCTGTTGCCAAACATCTGAACGTCTTCAGTTTTCCAGATTAAAGTTCTTTACTTACTTCTTTGGAGCCAGATCCCAAAAAACATCCGTATAGGTCGTCTGTGCAAGCAGCTTATTACGACCCTTATTCACGTTTAGTGTCAGTCCTCGTCCTGCGGTGGTCGTGTTAATCATGAGCGAAGGAGGAAGTCAGGTGACTTACAGTATATCTCAAAAGTGAGTACACCCTTTAGATTTTTGCAAATATTCTGTTATATCCTTTCAGGGGATAACATTATCCTACTGAAACTTTGATATAACTTAAAGTAGTCAGTGTGCTGCTTGAATAACAGTATAGATTTATTGTCCTTTGAAAATTACTCAGTACACAGCTGTTAATGTCTAAACAGCTGGCAACAAAAGTGAGTACACCCCATAGTGAACATGTCCTAATTGTGCCCAATGATGTTGTTTTCCCGCCCTGGTGTCATGTGACTCGTTAGTGTTACAAGGATTCAGGTGTAAATGATAAGCAGGGCTGTTAAATTTGGTGTTTTGGGCACAATTCTCTCTGAATGCTGGACAACATGGCACCTCATGGCAAGGAACTCTCTGAGCGGCTGAAAAAAAGGATTATTGCGCTTCACAAAGATGGCCTTGGCTATAAGAAGATTGCCAACACCATGAAAATGAGTTGCAGCACAGTGGCTAAGATCATACAGCGGTTTTCCAGGACAGGTTCCACTCGGAACAGGCCTCGCCAGGGTCGACCAAAGAAGTTGAGTCCACGTGCTCAGCGTCATATCCAGAGGTTGGTTTCCAAAAATAGACGTGCGAGTGCTTCCAGCATTGCTGCAGAGGTTGCAGAAGTGGGATGTCAGCCTGTCAGTGCCCAGACCATACGCCGCACACTGCATCAAATCGGTTTGTATGGCCGTCGCCCCAGACAGAAGCCCCTTCTGAAACCGATGCATAAGAAAGCCCGCAAACAGTTTGCTGAAGACAATGAATCCAAGAACATGAGTTACTGGAACCATGTCCTGTGGTCTGATGAGACCAAAATAAACCTGTTTGGGTCAGATGGTGTCCGGCGTGTGTGGCGGCACCCTGGTGAGGAGTACCAAGACAAATGTGTTTTGCCTACAGTCAAGCATGGTGGTGGCAGCATCATGGTCTGGGGCTGCATGAGTGCTGCCGGCACTGGGGAGCTGCATTTCATTGAGGGACACATGAATTCCAATATATACTGTGACATCCTGCAGCAGAGCATGATCCCCTCTCTTCGGAAACTGGGCCGTAGGGCAGTTTTCCAACATGATAATGACCCTAAACACACCTCCAAGATGACAACGGCCTTGCTGAAGAAGCTGAAGGTTAAGGTGATGGACTGGCCAAGTATGTCTCCAGACCTAAACCCAATTGAGCACATGTGGGGCATCCTCAAGAGGAAGGTGGAGGAGTGCAAGGTGTCCAACATCCGTGCGCTCCGTGATGTCGTCGTGGAGGAGTGGAAGAAGATTCCAGAAGCAACCTGTGCAGCTCTGGTGAATTCCATGCCCAGGAGGGTTAAAGCAGTGCTAGATAACAATGGTGGTCACACAAAATATTGACACTTTGGGCACAATTAGGACATGTTCACTATGGGGTGTACTCACTTTTGTTGCCAGCTGTTTAGACATTAACAGCTGTGTACTGAGTAATTTTCAAAGGACAATAAATCTATACTGTTATTCAAGCAGCACACTGACTACTTTAAGTTATATCAAAGTTTCAGTAGGATAATGTTATCCCCTGAAAGGATATAACAGAATATTTGCAAAAATCTAAAGGGTGTACTCACTTTTGAGATATACTGTAAGTCAGGCCTTAAAACTGGATAGAAATCCATTTATAACTTCTGCCAGACAAACACCACGCTGACGCATTTACAGCCGACTAAACGGACCGTTGCCTCGATGAACATAACAGATTTCTCTGTTGGAAACATTTGGGATATTGTAATATTGTTTTTAGACATTTTAATGCAGAAAAAGTCAAATATTATACCTTTGAATTACATTTTGAATGCAGATATTTAACCTGTAGAAAGGTATTGTTGCAGAGTGGTATTGCTACTTGCTATTGCTGAGTCAGAACTGCCAGAGGTCAGGTTGCATTGTGGGTAATGTAGGCGCCAGGAGGAAGCACGCATGGATTCCGTTTTTCTTCTTATCTGTCCATCATGAGTCCGATAGTGTCATATAAGGTCAAAGCTAAAAACAAATGTTGACAAAATAATCACATCATCTGATGCGTGTTGGATGATTTTATATCTGAGCTGAAACACTCATAAGTGTCAGACAGCAGGACAGTCAGATCAGAGCTCGTGTTCGTTTAGAGCTGCAGAGAACAGCACACACACACACACACACACACACACACACACACGCTGGTGTGTTTGCAGGGTTGGTGGTCTATCACAGTCACATTTGTTTCAGATTTCATCCGCGTAAACAAAGCGAGGCAGGCAGACTCACTGGGGCCTCAGTAAATCAGGCCCAGACGAGCGACCCGGCCCGCTGGATTCCTCACACTCTGCTCTGGAGGCCCAACACACACACACACACACACACACACACACTGAGCACACAGGGTCTGATTTCCCAGCCTCGTACATGGTGATTGGGTTGTTGTTTCATTGTTTTTCTCAAGTCAAGTCAACAACGACGCTTGTTTTCTGCTTCGTGGTCTTCAGTTCAGACACTGGATGTGTGTGCGTGTGTGTGTGTGTGTGTGTGTGTGTGTGTGTGTGTGTGTGTGTGTGTGTGTGTGTGTGTGTGTGTGTGTGTGTGTGTGTGTGTTGGTGGAAGGACTCAAATCTTACAAGTAAAAGTGCAGCATTTGAAATGTTACATAAAAGTACAAAACTATTAGCAGCAAAATGTAGAAGGTAAAGAAGGAACTTAGTGGAAACAAAGTGGAATCAACCAAACTTTGAATTTATTAACTGAATAAAAGAAAGCAAAGCACAAAGTGCTTCCTGGTTCGCCTGCAGCGCAACACAGCAGACACTACGACGCCTCAAACCCAGAGGTGGGAAGTACAGGTTTGAGTTATTTGTACTTTACTTTAGTGTTTCCATGTTCTGCTACTTTACTCAGATTCAGATTCTTAAAACAAAATGTACCTCAACTAATAAATATGATGTAATATTATCGGTCAAGACACGTAGCAGTATATACAGGAAAGGAGATTAGCCCCTGATTAATATGCTGTATATGATTCTGCATGATGAGTACTTTGACTTTCAGTATATTTTGATGCTGATACTTTTGTACTTTTACTTGAGTACGATGTTGAAAGCAGGTACTTTTACTTGTAAAGAGTATTTTTACACTGTAGTGTTACTAAACTTCATTCCTCTGTCAAAGCCTAAACAGAACTACACATTCATGAGAAAGCTGCAGGACGTTGTCCCTCCCACAAAGCTCCAAGTTGTATCCCTGCAAAAACACTGAAGACTTCATAACAATCAATCATATGCATCATATCATTGGAATATTATCACTGATGCAATCACACGAGCAGGACTTTAACACCACAGCTGCTTTAAGGTGGAGCTTCGACTACGTTATACTCTGTTGGTTAGTTTGACCTCTTAACGGCCTCGACAGCATATTTTATAAGTTTATTTTTTCAGTTTTTATCTTTCTCATTCATGGAGGTGCAGTGGAAACAGGTGAGTTTTCAGTCTGCAGGTGTGAAGACTGTCTGCTGACCGGACATCACTGGGGAGCTCGTTCCACCATTTTGGAGCCAGGATAGCAAACACGCGTTTTTATTTAAGGGGTATCTGGGTCCCACTCGCAGTGAGCCGATTAGCCGATGCGGAGCGAAGTGAGCGAGCTGGAGTGTCTGGTTTGTGTCTGGCTGTAGGAAGGACCTGATCCACGCACAGCACGGTGGACCAGCAACACAGTCTGGAAGCAGATTCGGGGGCAGCTACTGGTGACCAGTGAAGGTCTCAGTCATTTCCTAAAACATCTGGTCTCTGTAGTTTTTAATCAAACAGGAAGAAATACTGCATTTTCTGCGGCGGATTAATCCACAGGCGGTGCTCGAGTGAGTATTTGTGGCAGCAGGACGGTGTGTGTGTGTGTGTGTGTGTGTGTGTGTGTGTGTGTGTTGATAATGAAGGAACACGTCAGAGCAGCAGTGAAGCTCACTGATGTGTTTTTAAGTTTAACAACAATGCAGCTCTGAGGCGCAGAGGGAGAAGAGTTTGTTGACAATAATAAAAACAGAATATCTCCAGACCCCTTTACAAACAGTGAAATCAGTACGTGAAGGTGAGCTGATCCAGGTGAGCTGATCCAGGTGAGCTGATCCAGGTGAGCTGATCCAGGTGAGCTGATCCAGGCCAGGTGAGCTGATCCAGGTGAGCTGATCCAGGTGAGCTGATGGAGTCGCTCTGGTGTGGGAACACCTCAGCGAGCTCTCATCCAAAGCAGCCACGACGCTGTCTCACTGCATCCAAACTCTGTCCGGGAAGGACGCGCTTGTTTCCAGCCCTTTAATCCCGTCACCGTGATTTAAGACAACAGACATTAAGACACAGCGACACCGAGCGTCTATAAATCACTTTGCTTTATTTAAATCAGCGGTTGGCAGTTATGCTATAAACAAAACATAAAAAGGACGACCAAAAATAATATCCGTCAAGAATAACTGTACTTGGCACTTGATGACCGTGTTTGTCAAGAGGAAATTATACATTTATATTTGTGAGCAAAGTTCCTCCAATATACACAAAAGAACCGAGAAGGAAAACCACAAATACCAGCTTTTACGTGGTCTCCGTTTCCTGACACCAGATTCTTATTAATATTACAAATAATATTTCAGTAACCCACACAAATCACCTCCTCCCGTAACCCCAAAGCCACAACTTCACCTTCAGTAGAGCCGAGACCGAGAAGGAGAGGGGGGGGGGGGTCTTTAAGATTCAAGATTAGAGGAATGCAAACGGGAAACACTGACTTCACTCTTAAGTTCTCTCCATATCCTGACAGACGGCACGTTTAAGGTTTTAGATGCACAAACATCCCAGAATGATCTTATTGGTCGAACAGAGTTTGTGTTCAGAGCTCAACTTTAACACAAATGGGTCCTGATCGCTAACTGAAGCTGAGGCTCATGGGTAATGTAGTACAATGTTCGGACGAGATTATTTTTCTAACTAAAGGCCAAAATATTACTTTTTATCTCATGTCGGTAAAAATATATACTTATAATATACTTATGTAATATTTGATATTATTGTTGGCTAAAATGTTGCCGAGTTGACACATTACGCAGAAACGTGGCGGACCAAAGTAAATGTCGGGTTGTTGGAAAGCAACGTTTTATTAATTCACGTATTGCAGACCAATGTTTTGCCCACGTCATGTGTAATATGGCATTCGGCTGTAAACGTTAGTTCATGTCCACAGTGACCCGGATTACTTAGAAAAGTGCTTTATTAGCATTAACCTGGATAACGAGTCAGTAAAGAAATATTGCTCGTGGTTTTAGAGAATGGAAATAACAACGTGTTGTCGAAACGCTCCGAGCAACAAATTACACCAAGTTGTTTCAACATTACGACTTCTTGCCTCTTTTTATCAAAAGTTTATTTATTTTTTGCTCCGCCCACTCTTTTCTCAACCAATGAGATCGTTTATGGTTCCAGAAATGTTTGCATCACCTGACTCTGTTCCGACTTCACTATCTACGCCTCCTTTCTTCCTTCTAAACCAAAACAGGGAATTATTTCCTGACATTTCCTTCTTAAAAACAAGATATGCTTCATTTTTCCACCCCATCTGATCCAGAACCAGCCAATCAAATTGATCGCCACACTTTAAAGTTGTGGTTGGATAGCGATGGCTGAACCGTGATCAGCTGTTGAGGGCAGAAGGCTTCACTGTGACCACAGTGAACATGGGGAATGATACAGGTCAACAAACAGCTGCACAATCAGACGTATCAACAGTCCATCAGAGAAACAAAAAGCACATCAATGATCAGGAACATAAAAAGAACACGTTTAAAAAAAACAAAAAGCTGAGCTAATGGAGCCTCCGTGTTGTTAGCATGGTGCTGTTAGCATGGTGCTGTTAGCATGGTGCTGTTAGCATGGTGCAGTGAGCGGATCAGAAAACTTGTTATGAAAGGTCAAAACTTCTTGTTAACGACCTGTAAAGTTTGGAAAATCATGTGAAACGTTTGTAAAGTAACAAAACACGCAAGTTTGTTTGAGCGAGAAAGACCCCCTCCATTACAGTCGATAGAAATCATGTAAAAAATAAAAAATGCTGCAAGAATTCTTGAGCACTCTGTGGACCGATTACTTTTTAATATTGATCATTTTCTCGATCAATCAAATAAATGTTTGGTCTATAAAACTGATAAATGTCCATCACAGTTTCAGAGGTCTCTTCCAAAACGTATGAATTAATCTTTAAATAGTTGCTAATTCATTTCCATCCACTAATCTCTGCAGCTCCTGCAGGCCTCTCACATGCTCGTGCACGGTTTAAAAAAAGTACTTTGATTTGATAAAGTGTCAAAATAACACAAGAGGAAATGATCTCATGTTCAAAAAGCAGCGCGTTAGAGTCGAGTGTACGCTCAGCCAGTCTGCACAGACTCATGGAAGACGTCTTTCTGTCAGGGTAACTCGTGTTCTTTGTTGCTTTACAACCTTCCAAACATCTTTCCCACTTTACAGGTTGCAGAAAAAGACCAATGAGTTCATACTTTTACTTCCTGTAACTCACTTTAAGAGCTGCTCGGTGACTGAACTGTCGTGACGCAAGACGTTGATATGTAGTCCGACAGAGCAGACAGGACTGACTAATGACTTGAGGCTTTGCAAGCGTGGAGGAATGAAAACCGCGCTCTCATAAATCCTCTATGATCTGCAACAGCTGATTTCTGTTGGTGGTAAACTGGATGCAGAGACAAATCAAAGTCGTTAAAAAGCTTCAGCTCTTCTCACCACCACACATCAAACCCTCCGACGCTCCACAAAACTCAAAGACTGAGGAACTTCAAGTTCCCTGAAGAGCTTTCCCACGTATTCATCTCACAACTTCATACTTAAATCTCGTGGAACATTTGAACTTCTGCGCTCGAGAAGCAAGCGAATACCCGACAAAGAGAAGCCACAAAGATAGACAAACGAGGTGCCGAGTTAAACATGGCTGCCTGCCCTCCCGCACCTTCAGCACAGTGAGTCATTCCCAAACATTAAACAGGAAATGTGAGGGGGGAGGGGAGAATGTTATTTGATGATCAGTGTGTAAAAAGACGCAGCATGTGTTCAGATATCTGATCTCTGTAATGCTCCACACTGCTGTGAGCGTTACGTTTAATGCCGACGTTTGCTTTGACAGATTAGGTAGCACATTTTTAACATGGCGGGGGGGTCTCGTTTTGGAAAGGAACTCCAATGCATCACTAATAATAATAATAATAAAAAATAATAATCATCGTCTTCAACAGCCAGGAGCTCATTCTGGCCTCCTGTGAAAGGCACTCGACCCAAAAATACTCACACATGAGCTGCTCCAAAAAGAAAAATGAGAATATCTCCACTTCATTAAAGTAAACAGGAAAGTTTGAAGAGCCGGCATGTTGATGCCGTTTAGAATCATTTCTTTAAAGTGATAGTTCGACATTTTGGAAATTACGCATATTTGCTTTCTTGGCACGAGTGAGATGAGAACGCTCATGTCTGTACAGCGAAGACGAAGCTACAGCCAGCGGCCGGTTAGCTTAGCATAAAGAGCGGAACCAGAGGGCTCCGCCTGAAGGCAGCGGCACCCAGCGGCACACTGTTGATGCAACTACTTCAATCATGTTACAAAATAATTTGAGGCGACTCAAATGAGAATCTTCTCTCGTCTACTTTCTGGTCGCTGGACTGAAAGTGTGTTTATAAATCACATCCTGGCTCTCAGCGACAACAAGACTCCTGGAAGTGTCATTGCTTGCAGAGAAGTGAAACTTGCAGCTCGTGTTACTTTGTAAATGTAAAAGTGGCCAGGCTAGCTGTTTCCCCCTGCTTCCAGTCTTTACGCTAAGCTAAGCTAACAGTCTCGTGGCTTCAGCTTCATGTTGAATGCACAGATACGAGAGTGGCATCGCTCTGATCATCTAAAAATGTTAAACTAGTCCTTTAAATGGAGAACTTAACGGCACGACCTCGTGCATCTCTAAACATAATTCTCACTATTTTCTTTGTCGTGGGAAAATATTCAAGAACTCTCTTTACACCCTGCCTCTCCCTTCCTCCCTCCTCCCCCGTTTGCTTTTCAAAATGAGTGTGAATCGACGAGTGTGACCATCCAGACACATCGAGGTAAGCGATGCTTGGATATCAGCTGAGGGGGTAGATGGAGGGACGGTGGGAGGGAGCGGGAAGAGTTTTTATTGGTTTGTGTTTTATCTGACGGTGACTCCGAGCTTCTCCAGCACGCGCGTCCCTTTCTCCTGGTACTCCTCCCGCGTCAGCCAGAAGTTGTCCTTGTCCTTCATGATGTCAGCCAGCACAGCGCCACCCAGGAACACCATGTGTTTACGCCGAGGGGGGTCCTCGATCCTGATCTTGAATTTCTGTTGAGATGAGGCGGAAAGAGGAGCAGAGAGTGTCAAGAGAGACAAGAAGGAGATAAACACGCGTTGAAGCCCCCGCCGCCCTGTGAGGTCCTTAAAATAGACTTGAGATCGTCTTTTAATTACAGGTTGGAGGATTTCCCCGAGCGGCAGAGCGGGCTTTCTCTCCAGGAACAATCAGATGTTATGTTTTCAGCTCGTCATCCTGGGACTGTGACAGAGATGTTTCTGAGATGTTGGCAGGAACTAGACTGTGGCTTCAGTGCCCCCCAGTGGTGAAGACGAGCACTGCACAAGAGAGCTCTGATATATATTTTTCTACAATTCTGTAACTAATCAACCTGATAAACTGAAATTATACTTTTAAAATAAGCTGAAAATCAACATTTGAAAGATACAATGCTTCGATCTCTATCATGTCTGTCTGTGATGTAAGGCTTCATCTACAGCCTGATGCTGCACTGACTCTCGTCGAGCCACTACCTCTGTAGTAAACATCTCCACAATACGATGTATAAAATACTTTTCCACATAACAAGGAGTAAATTCCTTCAGAGGGAGCAAACCTAACGGTGCAGGCAGCCATTGATCTGCTGGGGACGGTTGATTATTCAAGTTGATCTCATTATTTTAACAAGTCAGGTGACCGGTGACGTCTCCCCTCGAGGTCGCACGCTTTGGTTTTCACTTGTACTCACCGACAGCTTGTCCACGTCTCCCTTCAGCACTCGCTCCAGGTACAACTGCTTCAGTTCGCGCTCCAGGCGGGAAGGCAGGCCGGGGTACATGGTGGAGCCTCCAGACAGGACGATGTGCTTGTAAAACTCAGACCTGATGAGAGAAACACAAACAAGTGATGTGTTTGTGTGACCGTCCCTCCAACAATGCTCGTCTGTGCAAACGTTATTATTATCAGCCTTTAATATTTCATACTCAGTAACATTTTAATATTTTTAAATAAAATACATTTGTGCGCATCTTATTGTGTAATAAAATGTGTTAGTTTGTGCTTCGAGATATCAAGGCAGGTTCATTTATACCGCACAACAAGGCGTTTCAGAGTGCAAGAGACAACATAATAAAATGTTTTGAACACAAAGATCAAACAGAAAGCATGCGACTCACTGAAACTTTCACCGAGTGTTTGTATTAAATACGAAAGACGAGCACTTCCTGCCAGCTCACCTGGTGTCGATATCTGCGGCCTGGATGGTGTTAAAGAGCAGCTCGGCCACCCCCACCCCCTCCACGTTGATGAGGTGAGGTTGGAACAGAGCCTCGGGGGCTTCGAACCTCTCTCCTCCCACCTTGATCAACCTGCCGTCCGGGAGCTGAGGACACACAACAACATCTCTGCCTTCAGAAATGTAACGGCGTTTTAATCCTGTGAAATGTTCTCTAGCTGTGGCGTCATTTATCAGAGGAGGAACAGACGATTATTAACACGACTGACCGTGTACGACTCCACCAGCACGGTGGTCTCCAGCGCCAGCTTCTGCTCCTGCTCGATGTTGTAACCGACGTAGCACAGCTTCTCCTTCATCATCCTCACCGTCTCAAAGTCCGCCGAATGGTTGAAGGCGTAACCTCGCAGCAGCAGCAGCTGGTTGGCAGACGAACGGCACAGGTCAGATTCCATCATTGAGTAATACAAATACATTCATTCAACATTAACAACAGAATCCATCCAACTGAGAGGTGTAGCATATCAAGATGCAGCTGAACCAGCATGAACATTGAGGGAAATATAAAGCCTCCTGTACCTTGATGAGGTAGCGTGTTATGTCCCTCCCTGCGATGTCAAGACGGCGGGTCAGGTGGGGCAGCGAGAAGCCCTCGTACACCGGACAGATGTGAGTGACGCCGTCACCAGAGTCGACCACCACTCCGGTCAGCAGTCCTAAAACAAAGAAGTGCCAAGTTGTGCATCACCCAGTACTCCTGGTGTCATCAATAACTGCCCATCAAGATTGCTCCACAGCGCCACTTGTGGTCAAACGATGTAGTTTCACTCTAGTATTAGCATTCAGCCAACACATGGATTTGCTGAGAGAATTCAGGATTTTCTAGTTTAGCGGTGATCAGGAGCGTGAGCGGAGACAAACAAACCTTGAGCGTAGAGAGTGAGGACGGCCTGGATGGCGATATAAACTCCTGTGAACTGGTACGTTTCAAACATCACCTGGCAGGAGAAAACCAGGAAGTACAAGTTAACTACAATAGCATGACACAGATTTGACTGTCCTGACAACGAGGGACACGTAACGCTGCTTCAGTCTCTCAGGCCAAAACATCTGGAACTTCACACATGATCGTGCCACAGCCCACCTCTATAATCTTCTCTCTGTTCTTGATGGGGTTCATGGGCGGCTCGGTCAGAAGGATCTTGCAGTCGCGTGAGTTGATGTTGAGTTTCTCGGGGCCGAAGGTGTAGTCCCACAGGTGCTTCATGTCATCCCAGCTCCTGACGATGCCATTCTCCATGGGGTAGTTCACCTCCAACATGGAGCGCAGCTCGCTGGCTTCATCCCCCACCATCAGGTCCTGCGAGAGGTCAAAGGTCAACAGTTCAGCAGAATAGGACACTTTGGACCAGTGGATGTTGGCTCTTTACCTTCGCTTCACTATTTTGGCTGGTGTTTCTGTTACAGTGGCTCACAGCCACAAGGTTTACATGTTAGCACCTGGTTTATCAAAGTATTTCCATCTCGTCTGACTAAAGAGAAGCAAATCCTTGAAATTAGGTGCTGCAGTGTTTGGTTAAAATCTTAGAACTTCATACGTTTCACTTTCCAACACCCGTTCTAACACAAAGAATTACTTGTAGTTGCAAGGATTTCAATGTTACCTTTATTTCAATGTTGCCAACTTTCGCTGTGGAGCGGATGATTGGCCGGCCAACCAACGCTGGGAAAATGTGTTCGGGGAAGTTGGAGCCCGCAAAGCCACACTTGACAAACTAGGACGGGAATGAAAGAAGAAAAGAAGGGAAAACATGCGTTACACTATTTAAATAACACGGTAAAGTACAACGCATGATCAGTGAGTAACATGTGTTAATAGAGAAAAATCCTGTTGGGTTTCCAGACAGACGTAATTACACCGAGTCAGACTGTGAACCACAATGTATACGAGAATATCATATCCACAAACAATAAACAAGAGACAGTTTGTCCTAAAATAGAAATTGTTTCTACATGAGATTGCTTCGAACAAGGTCTGTAGATTATCTATCTGGTCATGATTTCTGGAAAGAGACATTGCTGTTGACTCTTTTCAAATGTATTTTTGGCGCTTTGAGCACCACAAGCCGAGTGTACAGTAGTTTCATTATATGAGAGAAGACAGACATCTCTACACTCAGCAGCTCATACAAAAACAATCTAGATTGATAAATAGCACTAACTATATATATATATATATATATATATATATATATAAAATATATAATATATTATATATTATATATATATATATAAAATATATAATATATTATATATATATATAAAATATATAATATATAATATATTATATATATATATATATATATATATAATATATTATATATAATATATATAAAATATATATATATATATATATATATATATATATATATATATATATATATATATATAGTGAATTTAGGGACAGTTGACCTCAAAATAAAACGTATAACTATATATACGTTTTATTTGAGGTCAACTGTCCCTAAATTGACGATTGGCGGTTTATGAATTGATCTGAGCATGCCTCCATCTTTTACTTACAAACCAAACCCAGCCTGTACAAACCATAGCTTCCTGCTGTTTATTTATTTGACAGTTAGAAGCTCATTGTTACTAAGATGTAATATCAGTCCTAGTTTTCAGAACCCTCTCCATCAACACGCGTTGATAAAACAAGTAATAAAAACTACTTCATCTGTGCAATGTTTCAAAATGACATCCTGAAATGCTTTTGTTTTGAGCGCATGTAGGAAGTGCAGTAGCATCAGCACTGTACTTCAGTCAATGACCAGTTTACTGCACAATGAGTACTTTTACTTCTCATACTTTAAGTACATTGTGCTGATAATACTTGCATACCTTTACTTAAGTAAGGTTTTGAATGCAGGACTTTTACTTGTAGTGGAGTATTTGAATAGTTTCCCTTCAGTAAAGAATATGAACACTTCCTCTACGACTGTGTACAACTGAGAATGTTTCCTTACATGGAAGAAGTGCCTCCACTTCCGCAACGACTGCGTCTCGCTTTAAGTGGGTGGTTTATTTGAATACATGTTGCATTTTTAAAAGCTACTACAGACATACACGACCTTTTTAAGACATGATAATAACTGTGCTGTGTGTGTGATCAAATACTGCACTTTTTAACGAGGGCGGGGCCGTTTGAATTGGCAACTGAGCTAACCTACAGTAGGTAGCCTAACCTAGCTAACTGGAGAAATAAATATAAGGAAAATGGTGATTCTGTCAAAAAAAAGTATATTTTTATCTCCAACTTGTTCAGATGGTACTTAGTGGTGTTGCTTCCCATTCTGAATATCTAATAAGCAAAGCTAAGGACACGACGCTAGCTAACTTGGCTAACGTTAACTGAGCATGTACGGAAATCACATTCATTTACGTTAAATGTAAACTGCTCAATAATCCGACAGGTAAATGCTGTGTTCACTTGAACGGATGATCTGTTTAGCACTGTCAGTGCATAACGTTACCGTAACCAAAGTTACTAACCAAAAGCTAATTAAAAAAGCCAAACTAAACGTTAGCTACACGCTTCAACAAGACTCGTAAGATACTTTCTTGGCTAAACCACGGTGTGATATTGATATACATAAACAGCAGCCAGGCAAACAGATCTGTCTGCTGCAGATGAATGAGCTGAATCCAGCTGACAGACACATTCCTCACACAACCCACCCAGACAAGCTAACGCGTTAGCCTGTTAGCTCTCGATTACTTCCTGTTTCCAGTTTTCTCTCCGTTTTCGTATCAAACTGCCGGATCACGGAGAGCGACACGGAGTGAGACTTAACGGCGCCGCCTTTTCTCAAACTTACCCCGGTTCCATTGTCACAAACAACGACTTTTCTCCCTTGACTGTCCATTTTTGTTCCCTGAATCCAGCAGCAGCAGCCTCCTGCCTGCAGTCTAACGTCAAGCTAACCAACCGCCGGAAGCAACACACCTAACACTTCAGGTGTGATACCTTCAGAATAAAAGCGCCAAAGTAAAAGTACTAATAAAATACTGTAAAAATACTAGACTACAGGTAAAAGCCCTGCATTCAAACGCAAACTTCATTGAAGTTTGTAGATATTAATAAACTAAAATTCATTTAAAGAATAATAATAATAACAATTACAAAAATAATGTAACAAGAAAGACGACATAAATAAAATAAAATAAAATAAATAACAAGTCAAAGAAGCCAGACACCTTCAGTGCTTTGCTCCCTCAATATTAAATTAATCCTGTGCCGAAACTATAGTTTTATTCTATATTATAGATAATAAAACAGGAAACAGAAGAGGCGGAGCGACACGAGAGGAAAGCCTCAACGTCACGTTCCTCAAACAAAACTGAAGGTTTGTCAGAGCTGCAGGTAACACGAGTGTTTCTGTCTAAAGAATAAAGAGTATATAAAGTCCATCAAGACTTTCTCAGCAACACAACAGAGTCTCTAACACACACTGGTGAGTACAGCTGATAATAATTACTGTTTTAACAACCTGAGCTCTCTTTTCTTTCTTTTCTCTACTCAGAAAGTTTTTACTTTTTTGTTTTACTCTAGTGATCAAAAATAGTTTTGCTAAAAACAAAATAAACTTTCTTTAATGTATTTAACCCTTTCATGCATAGAGGTTAGCTATTCAAAAGCTGTTGTCTTGTATATTCATGGCTTTTGATGGTATAGTTGCACATCAGCCACTAAAGTGAACACTATCGCATCATCCCACACACTGCTACTCAGTGGCAAGCTGTTGGCAGACACACAGCCAGAAACTTCCTGTCACTCATCAATACTTTGCCAATCCTTCTATGGAAAGAGACCCTTGTAACAGTAACAACTAAGGAATCATATAATTCATAAATTGTGAAAGTATTGATTTTATATTTGGGAGGAAATTACAATTATTCATCTGTCCACTAAAGTGGACGTCATGCATCACTGGCTATATTTCAATATTGCTACTGTTCTTGAAAAAGCTTCATCTGCAGTAACGTTTTTGGCTATAATTCTATTTATTTATGTTATTAGAATGTAATTTGAAGTTTTTGTATATCTTTATATTTTGCATGCAGTGTCTTGTGGCTTTGTGCCCTGGGTGCTTTGCCAATTGATGATAGTCTTCTCTAATTGGGGGGGTCAGGGGACCTGCCACACACCTGTGCAATAATCATGCTGTCTAATCAGCATCTTGATATGCCACACCTGTGAGGTGGATGGATTATCTCGGTGCTCACTAACAAAGATTTAAACACATTTGTGAACAATATTTGAGAGAAATAAATCTTTTGTGTTCATAGAAAAAGTCTTCGATCTTTGATTTCAGCTCATGACAAATGGGAGCAAAAACAAAAGTGTTGCGTTTATATTTCTGGTCAGTGTAAGAAGTTACTGTAACAGAGACTCTAACAGACAATCTAACTTTATGCCAGTGGTGTGTGTAGGAAACTCTTTCCATGTGCTCTATATAGGAGAGTGAAATGGAGAGTATTCCTAAATGGTGCTTTGGATATGTATGCACATTTTCTATATATACATATATAATTGTATAGTTTTCACATCTTTATATATCATTTTATTTATTTGTTTATTAAATACATATTTCTTCAGTAGAACACAAACGCATGCTGTCCACCTGAGTGGACATATAAAAACTGGATTGAAAACAACTAAAGTTCAAATCTTGTATTTTATGCCTAGAGAAAAAGAAAAAGTAAAAGTAATGAAGAGGGGAGGGTTGCTCAATCTCACAGCATTAATACAACGTAATTGCTCTATAATTACTGTGTTCAAAAGAGTATGATAATCACATTTGTTGATAATAAAGTCAATGTTTGAAGAAGATTATATGTCCCTCATTTTCAAAAACATTCTGCCGAATCTGGTGGGCTTCATTGAAAAACATTATCACATATAAGGAAGAAATCTGAAAGTTAACTGATGTTTCACTCTGTCTCTTCTGTTCCCAGTGTGTAGACATGGCTACAGTCAGCTTTCTGCAATCTGAAGACCAGTTCCTGTGCTCCATCTGTCTGGATGTGTTCACTGATCCAGTCAGTACACCATGTGGACACAACTTCTGCAAAAACTGTATCAATGCACACTGGAATACTACTGACCTGTACCTGTGTCCGATGTGTAAAAAGGTTTTCAGCACAAGACCTGAGCTCCATGTCAACACTTTCATCTGTGAGATGGTTGTTCAGTTCAGAGAGTCAGAGCAACAGAAAACCAGCAGCAGCAGCAGGTCAGAGAAACAAGTTGATAAACCAGGAGAAGTTCCCTGTGACGTCTGCACTGGAACCAAAGTGAAGGCTCTGAAGTCCTGTCTGGTGTGTCTGACCTCCTACTGTGAGACTCACCTGGAGCCTCATCTCACAGCGTCAAGCCTGAAAAGACATCAGCTGATCGACCCTGTGGAGAATCTGGAAGACAGGATGTGTAAGAAGCACGATAAACCTCTGGAGCTGTTCTGTAAGACCGACCAGACATGTGTCTGCATGCTCTGCACAGTTTTAGACCACAAGATGCATGATGTTGTTCCTCTGAAAGAAGAATATGAAGGAAAGAAGGCCGAGCTGGGGAAGACAGATGTTAAAGTTCAGCAGATGATCCAGAAGAGACGACTGAAGATCCAGGAGATCAAACAGTCAGTCGACCTCAGTAACAAAGATGCAGACAGAGAGGTGGCAGAAGGTGTTCAGGTCTTCACTTCTCTTATGAAGTCTGTTGAGAGAGGCCTGGACGAGCTCATCAACACGATCAAGGAGAAGCAGAAAACAACAGAAAAACAGGCCAAAGCTTTCATCAAAGAGCTGGAACAGGAAATCT
The DNA here is from genome assembly GCF_900634415.1 of Cottoperca gobio. NCBI lineage: Eukaryota > Metazoa > Chordata > Actinopteri > Perciformes > Bovichtidae > Cottoperca > Cottoperca gobio. The sequence continues at coordinate 520,068 of NC_041355.1, read as the reverse complement.
ATGAGCTGATGAAGAGAAGGAAGGAGATGGAAGAGCTTTCACGTACTGAAGACCACCTCCAGCTTCTCCAAAACTTACCATCAGGGAGAGCTGCTCCACCCAACAAGGACTGGACAAAGGTCAGAGTCCCCCCACCATCATATGAGGGGACTGTGGTGAGAGCTGTGGCTCAGCTGGAGGAGACACTCAGTAAAAAGATAAAGAAGCTGCTTATAGCTGAGCTGAAGAGGGTCCAGAAGTATGCAGTGGATGTGACTCTTGATCCTGATACAGCACATCCTGAACTCATCTTGTCTGGTGACAAAAAGAAGTACGTTTTGGTGATGTGGAGAAGAATCTCCCAGACAACCCAAAGAGATTTTCTGTCACTGCTAATGTTTTAGGAAAGCAGAGTTTCTCTGCAGGCAGATTTTACTTTGAGGTTAAAGTTAAAGGAAAGACTGAATGGGATTTAGGAGTGGCCAGAGAGTCGATCAACAGGAAGGGAAGCATCACACTGGACCCTGAGTTTGGTTACTGGACTATATGGTTGAGAGATAGAAATAAATACAAAGCTCTTGATGCCCCTCGAGTACGTCTCTCTCTCTGAAGTCTCAGCCTCAGAAGGTGGGGGTGTTTGTGGATTATCAGGAGGGTTTGGTCTCCTTTTATGATGTAGATGCTGCAGCTCTCATCTACTCCTTTACTGGCTGCTCCTTCACTGAGAAACTCTTCCCGTACTTCTGTCCTGGTCTGAATTATGGTGGTAAAAACTCTGCCCCGCTGGTCCTCTCTCCGAAGTAGACTGTTCATTTTATTTGTTACAGTTAAAACTCCAGACTCAGAATATAATCCACAATCATATTTATCATAATCTCCTAGATTACACCTTCTTAATCTAAATCCCCTCATGACAAAGGGTCAATATTAATCAATAACTCTGTTTGTAAAATACTAAAATATGGGATTTGGGTAAATGTGTGTATATAATTGCGAAAACATTATCTGTGAACAAGTCTCCACTCTATCTGCAGCATCACAGACTGGTAATCATGTACAGACCACCCCACACCCTGGGATTATAAAACTCCACCCTTCAGGCCTCAATGGACTTTTCACTTCTATGTCACTTTATTCAATTAATATTATATGTTTGGTTTAAAAGTTAACGATTGTTTTGTATTTGTTATGTTAGATTCCAGAGATTATTCCTATGTTGGGAATCAAAAGTGTGAAATGACATGTTGTGGATGCATCAATGATGTCAAATTAAATTATGACTAAATGTATTATCCATCTATCTGTAATATTTTCTTTGATGTTCTTTTGTGTAGAAAAATCATCCACCAGCCAACATCCATCTGTAACCTGTTTGATTCCAATAAATTGTTAAACGGCCTTCTGGATGGAGTGTTTGAATGTGCACACTTTCATTCATCAGGTGGACACAAACACCGGTCCTGATGAAGGCTCGTGTTGCTCTGCTGGATGTGTAAACGGGCAACTGTTTGCTAACACATCGGAAGTGTGTCGGGGTTTTAGCGGGGTGTAAAAGAAAAATACAAACTTTTAATGTAATAAACACTTCCAGCACACAAGTCAGCTGTTAAATGCCTACTGATAAAAAAAAAAGCTCAAGATTAAAAAGGGCTCGTCTCAGCTGTTGCCAGGAAGATCTCCAATATGGCTGCCAGAGAAAACAGATCACTCCACACCCCTAATCAGATACAACATATGCATGTATTATTAATTATAATAATTCAGTTAGGATCGTTTTGTCAAATTAATAACATATTTAGTTGTTGGTTTGACTTTGTATAAAGTACCTGTCAATCATCTTGGGAGTGTTAACAGGTTTAAATCCGGTATAAACTCTGATGGTCCGGCTACTCTTTTTACAATTACACTTAAATCACACACTGTGGGTTCTTGTCACAAGGTTCATTAATGAGTCACGCCCAAAGAAGTCAAAATATCAGTTGGTTAAATAAAATGAAACTGAGCGGGCTAAATTAAAGCTGAGCTGAACTTTGACTCATGATGAGATTGTTGCAGAGGATTATAAAGAGAGCCTACCTATGCTAAGGAAAAACAGTAAGAAATAACAAGTTACAAAAGCCAGACACTCTTTGTGCTCTGCTCCATAAAAGATAAATTCATCCTGTGCCAAAATGTTTTATACTGTATCTTAATCATGTTCAAAGCAGAAGCAAGACAGGAAACCTCACCAACAGAAGGGGAGCATCACGGGTGGTGATGGCCTAGTGGTCTAGTGGTCTGCCTTCCAAACAAAACATTAGAAAGTCAATACCAGACTGTACCCCTGAGCAAGGTACTTAACCCTGAGTTGCTCCAGGGAGACTGTACCTGTACTTAGTTCAATGTAAGTCGCTCTGGATAAGAGCGTCTGCTAAATGACCTGTACTGTAAATGTAATGTAACACGAGAGGAAAGCTTCAACGTCACATTCCTAAAATAGTGGCTCCAGTCCTACATGTCCGACAGATCCCACTTCATTTCCCATCACAACCACTCCTCTGCCACAGCGCCAGTCACCCAAGGCATCCCCCAAGGTTCAGTACTCGGTCCCCTCCTCTTCACAATCTACATCCTCCCCCTCGGTCAGATACTCCGCCACTTCAACCTGGACTTCCACTGCTATGCCGACGACACTCAGACCTACCTCAGCACCAAATCCCCCCATAACACACCTCTCTCCCACATTGAATCATGTCTCACAGAAATAAAAAACTGGATGCAACACAACTTCCTCAAACTTAACAGCAGCAAAACTGAACTCCTCCTCATCGGCTCCAAATCCACACTCTGCAAAATCTCTAACCTGACACTCACCAGTGACGGCACCACCGTTTCCCCCTCTCCTCAGGCACGCAACCTTGGCGTGATCTTCGACCCCACCCTCTCCATTGAGCCCCATATCCGCCATATTGTCAAAACTTCCTTTTTCCACCTCCGCAATATTGCAAAAATCAGACCGTCTCTCACCCGCCCAGCAGCTGAAAGACTGATTCACGCCTTCATTTCCTCCCGCCTTGACTACTGTAACTCCCTTCTATATGGCATCACGGCAAGCTCCATCAACAGACTCCAACTGGTCCAGAACTCCGTCGCACACCAAATCATGGCACCATATCACCCCAGTTCTCAAAGAACTCCACTGGTTACCTGTCTCCCTCCGAATCAACTACAAACTCCTGGTCCTCACTTACAAAGCCCTCCACCACCTAGCCCCCTCCTATCTCACTGACCTCGTCTCCTCCTACCAACCCCCACGGTCCCTCAGATCCACCTCAGCTGGTCTCCTTTCCACCCCCAAATCCAAGCTGCGCAGCTTTGGAGACTGAGCCTTCTCCAGGGCAGCACCCAGGCTCTGGAACTCCCTCCCCCATGACATCCGTGACTCTGTCCCTCTCCATATTTCAGTCCCGCCTCAAGTATCATTTGCTAGCCCCCTGTTAACCGTATTATTATTTTTATTTAATTTTCCTTTTCTTCCCTTGTCTTAACCCCTCTCCCCACTATTGTAAAGGGGCTTTGAAGTCTCGAAAAGCGCTATATAAATTCAATTTATTATTAATATATTAACAAACAAAAATTCCTTCTAAAGTATCATGAAGTAGACCAGTGGGTTCTGTAAAAAAATGTTACAAGAAAGTCGACATAAAGAAAAGAAACAAAACAAGCCAAAGAAGCCAGACACCTTTAATGCTTTGCTCCCTCAATATTAAATCAATCATGTGCCAAAACCATAGTTTTATACGATATTATAGATAAGAAAACCTCACCAACAGAAAAGGCGGAGCAACACGAGAGGAAAGCCTCAACGTCACATTCTGTCACGCTGGGGTGAAGGTGAGGACCCAAATGCAGTACTCTGGACGAGGTCTTAACAAAAAGCGAGCTTTATTGATATAAAGTAGAAGCTAACAAAATACAAAAAAAACAAACCGCGCAGAACACGGGAAGAACACAACGTAAAATTAATGTTTAAGGCCCGCAGGAGGCGGGGCAGGAGGCCGGGGAAGAGGCCGATCTGGAGATCGGTGAAGTGGGCTGGGCCGGCGTGGCAGGCTGGAGGACGGTGAAGCAGGCTGGACCACTCTGGAGGGCGGAGGCCGGCGTGGAGTCCAGGATGGAGGAAGTACTTGGGTCTCGGGAAGAGAGGTGAGCGAAGGGGGCTCGGGGAGAGCAAAGGGGGCTCGGGGAGAGCAAAGGGGGCTCGGGGAGAGCAAAGGGGGCACAGGGGTCTCGGGAAGAGAGGGGAGCACAGGGGCTGGGGTCCCGAGGGACAGAGGGATCACAGGAGCTGGGGTCTCCGGGGGAAAAGGGAGCACAGGGGCTGGGGTCTCCGGGGGAAAAGGGAGCACAGGGGCTGGGGTCTCCGGGGGAAAAGGGAGCACAGGGGCTGGGGTCTCCGGGGGAAAAGGGAGCACAGGGGCTGGGGTCTCCGGGGGAAAAGGGAGCGGCCCGGCAGCAGAAACAGGGACTGGGCCCTGGGCAGCTGGGGAACAGATGGGGCCTCGAGGGACAGCTGGGGGAACATCTGGGGCCTCGAGGGACACCTGGGGGAACATCTGGGGCCTCGAGGAGATGGCCGGGGTCTGCAGAGGCGGCAGGGAAACGGCCGGAGTCTGCACAGGCGGCAGGGAAACGGCCGGGGTCTGCACAGGCGGCAAAGGACCGGCAGCAGAGGACCGGCTGCAGGAACGGAAGGCTGACGCGGGCCGGCAGCAGAATCCGGAACAGAAGCAGGTACTGCCAGGGAATGCGACTTCATGTGCCACCGCCTGAACCCCTTGCTCTGAAGCCTGGAAATCCTCTGAAAGCTGCGAGGTCCTCCCAGGGCCAGGTGAGTACCACCAAATGGGTCAGAAACCTCCCAACTGGAAGCTCTTGTCCACTCACTGTATTTGCCACCAACAGAGTATGCAGGGTCAAAAACCTCGTCATCAAAAAGATAATCGTTCCAGATATCTGCTGAGTCCATCTCTTGCAGCAGGGAGACGGCCGGTGTCTGCAGAGGCGGCAGGGAGGCGGCAGGGAGGCGGCCGGGGTCTGCAGAGATCCGGCAGCAGAAACGCAGGTCTGCGGATGTCCGGTAGCAGGAACGCAGGTCTGCGGATGTCCGGCAGCAGGAACGGCGGTCTGCGGATGTCTGCGGAGGTCCAGCTGCAGGAAAGGAGGTATGCGGAGGTCCGGCTGCAGGAACGAGGTCTGCGGAGGTCCGGCTGCAGGAACGGAGGTCTGCGGAGGTCCTGCTGTAGGAACGGAGGTCTGCGGACTTCTGCGGAGGTCCGGCTGCAGGCACGGGGTCTTCCGAGCTGACGGAAAGGCAGACCGATCTGCGAGGTTGAGGAAGTACCTCAGGCAGAAGACTGCTCAACCAAGGCTTCTAAGCTACCTGCTCTCGAAGAAGGGCCTGCTGGTCCCTTCCACAGGCGGCTAATCTCCATTCCCTCAAAAGATCTCTTAAATCCACCCGAAGATCAAAAAAATCATAGTCCTCAAAAACTGCTGCGTCCATTTCTTTGGTCGGATTGTACTGTCATGCTGGGGTGAAGGTGAGGTCCCAAATGCAGTACTCTGGACGAGGTCTTAACAAAAAGCAAGCTTTATTGAAATAAAGCCAAAGTTAACAAAATACAAAGTATCAAAAAAACACAAACCGATCAGGGGACGAGCAGAACACGAGCAGAACACGAGCAGAACACGAGCAGAACACGAGCAGAACACGAGCAGAACACGAGCAGAACATGAATGACAATCCGACAAAACACACTGGGGCAGACAGGGATAAATACACAGACACCAAACGAGGGAACAAGACACAGCTGGGGGAGAAAGGAAGAAACACCAGGGCAGAGTAAATGGACACAGGAGGAACACATAAACAATCAGAAAGAGAGGGTAAAGACACAGACAGGAAGTACAACTACACATATAACAAGGGGGAGTGAACACTTCAAAATAAAAAAGGACACCAAAGAACAAGCAGATCATTACACATTCCTCAAACGAAACTGAAGGTTTGTCAGAGCTGCAAGTAAGACGAGTGTTTCTGTCTAAAGAGAAAATACATTTCATCAAGACTTTCTCAGCAACACAACAGAGTCTCTAACACACACTGGTGAGTACAGCTGATAATAATTACTGTTTTAACAACCTGAGCTCTCTTTTCTTTCTTTTCTCTACTCGGAATGTTTTTACTTTTTTGTTTTACTCTAGTGATCAAAAATAGTTTTGCTAAAACAATAAACTTTCTTTAATGTATTTAACCCTTTCATGCATAGAGGTTAGCTATTCAAAAGCTGTTGTCTTGTATATTCATGGCTTTTGATGGTATAGTGAAGTTGCACATCAGCCACTAAAGTGAACACTATCTCATCACCCCATACACTGCTACTCCGTGGCAAGCTGTTGTAAATACAAGTTACATTTCTCAAAACCAAGATGGCAGACAGCCAGAAACTTCCCGTCACTCATCAATACCTTGCCAATCCTTCTATGGAAAGAGACCCTTGCAGTTATAAAAAAATTGGTGACGTCAAGTAACAACTAAGGAATCATATAATTAATAAATTGTCAAAGTATTGATTTTATATTTGAGAGGAAATTACAATTATTCATCTGTCCACTAAAGTGGACGTCATGCATCACTGGCTATATTTCAACTAGTGATGGCGAGATGAAGCTTCATGAAGCATTGAAGCTTTCCATCCAATTGGTTCACTCATGGGCCGAAGCTTCATTTGCTAAACTGCGCCATCAAGTGGACAATAAATGGAAAAACTGGCAGAATGATTAGAATGGCATGGTTTAGGTGTGTGAAGTAGTGATGGGCAAATTAAGCTTTTGTGAAGCACTGAACCACTTCAGCCATTTGTTTCGAAAATGGGTTAATTACTCAAAGCTTCCGGCGAAGTGCAAGGGTGCAGTGGATTTAAAGTATCTTTGCCTTGAAAATTCTTTGATGCACACATCTAAGATGTATGAATATCATGTTCTATTTAAAAATAAAGATTGATGATTGTGTGTATTTATTATTGAGAAGAGTGGGCTTTTTATGCCTTAAATGATAGTATAGTATAGGATTGGATGAAGGGGAATGACACGCAGCAAATGGCCACTGGTCAGATTCGAACCCAGGGCCACTGAGGCAAGCCTTTAGAAAGTGGATCAACTGCTCTACGAGCTGCGCCACCGGGGCTGGTCTTTAGTATGTGGGAGTTACATTATTCTTTCATCAGATTTAGATTTGGTATCTTTACATGCTCACAGAGAAGATGATGCTGGCGTGCATAACAATTGTTTCGTTAGTTGGCTGGCCCCATAATGATCCAGTACAAACGCAATACCAACAACTCAACAGCAACAACGCATACTACGACAACAACCCACAAATTTGCGGTTATATAAAGTGTTGATTATGAGGGGGCTCAATTGAGGTTCGCTCCCCCTTATATTTCGAATCGCACGCCAAACCCGCTTCGAATGTCATCACATACGTCATCAACACAAGCCAGAAAACCAGTCAGTATCTGGTGTGACCACCATATAGAGAGATAGACATTGAATTCACGGGCAACAGCTCTGGTGGACATTCCTGCAGTCGGCATGCCAAATTCCCTCAAAACTTGCGACATCTGTGGCTTTGTGCTGTGTGATGAAACTGCACATGTTAGAGTGGCCTTTATAGTGACCAGCCTCAGACACACCTGTGCATTTATCATGCTGTCTAATCAGCATCTTGATATGCCACACCTGTGAGGTGGATGGATTATCTCGGTGCTCACTAACAAAGATTTAAACACATTTGTGAACAATATTTGAGAGAAATAAACCTTTTGTGTTCATAGAAAAAGTCTTCGATCTTTGATTTCAGCTCATGACAAATGGGAGCAAAAACAAAAGTGTTGCGTTTATATTTCTGGTCAGTGTAAGAAGTTACTGTAACAGAGACTCTAACAGACAATCTAACTTTATGCCAGTGGTGTGTGTAGGAAACTCTTTCCATGTATTGTGCTCTATATAGGAGAGTGAAATGGAGAGTATTCCTAAATGGTGCTTTGGATATGTATGCACATTTTCTATATATACATATATAATTATATAGTTTTCACATCTTTATATATCATTTTATTTGTTTATTAAATGCATATTTCTTCAGTAGAACACAAACGCATGCTGTCCACCTGAGTGGACATATAAAAACTGGATTGAAAACAACTAAAGTTCAAATCTTGTATTTTATGCCTAGAGAGCAATAAAAACACTTAAAGGATCCTGACTGAGGTGGTCATAATTCATGCATGAAAGGGTTCACCAAAAGCTCACAGATAAGGTAATGTGTTATTAAATAGTCCCAGATGCAATAATGTAATTGTGAGTTAATAAAGTCTCAGAATAAAGCCGGTAACAGATTAGGAATTATGAGGAGTTTGTAAAATAATTAAAGCATAACAATATTTTAAGTAACAGAAGTGTCGTTAGAGGGGGTCAACAAGAATACTGGGTTAACGTTCATAATTATGAGGATCTTTGTGGTACAGTAACATGGGGAGACAAAGAAATATTACATGGTGAAAATAATGTCTCATTTACAGGTTAGTGACCAACCAGTTCATGTTCTCTGGATTAGCAACAATGTAGTGGCCACATACAATCACACTGTAAAGGTTATCAAATAATTCATGGGTCATTGTGTAATGTCTTTTATTATCCAGATTGAACTTCTCTAAGATTGTACTGTCATGGCTGCACCCTTGTACTTAACCTGTTACTGATATGAACAACAACTGAACAAGTGACCACTTCAGTTTGCTTCCTGTATACCTGTTATTCCAAAAGTAATGAAGAGGGGATGAGTGTTGCTCAATCTCACAGCATTAATACAACGTAATTGCTCTATAATTACTGTGTTCAAAAGAGTATGATAATCACATTTGTTGATAATAAAGTTGGTGTCTAAAGAAGATTATATGTCCCTCATTTTCAAAAACATTCTGCCGAATCTGGTGGGCTTCAGTGAAAAACATTATCACATATAAGGAAGAAATCTGAAAGTTAACTGATGTTTCACTCTGTCTCTTCTGTTCCCAGTGTGTAGACATGGCTACAGTCAGCTTTCTGCAATCTGAAGACCAGTTCCTGTGCTCCATCTGTCTGGATGTGTTCACTGATCCAGTCAGTACACCATGTGGACACAACTTCTGCAAAAACTGTATCAATGCACACTGGAATACTAATGACCAGTGTCTGTGTCCGATGTGTAAAAAGGTTTTCAACACAAGACCTGAGCTCCATGTCAACACTTTCATCTGTGAGATGGTTGTTCAGTTCAGAGAGTCAGAGCAACAGAAAACCAGCAGCAGCAGCAGGTCAGAGAAACAAGTTGCCAAACCAGGAGAAGTTCCCTGTGACGTCTGTACTGGAACCAAACTGAAGGCTCTGAAGTCCTGTCTGGTGTGTCTGACCTCCTACTGTGAGACTCACCTGGAGCCTCATCTCACAATGTCAGGCCTGAAAAGACATCAGCTGATCGACCCTGTGGAGAATCTGGAAGAAAAGATGTGTACGAAGCACGATAAACCTCTGGAGCTGTTCTGTAAGACCGACCAGACATGTGTCTGCATGCTCTGCTCTGCTTTAGACCACAAGATGCATGATGTTGTTCCTCTGAAAGAAGGATATGAAGGAAAGAAGGCCGAGCTGGGGAAGACAGAGGTTAATGTTCAGCAGATGATCCAGAAGAGACGACTGAAGATCCAGGAGATCAAACAGTCAGTCGATCTCAGTAACAAAGATGCAGACAGAAAGGTGGCAGAAGGTGTTCAGGTCTTCACTGCGCTTAAGGAGTCTGTTGAGAGAGGCCTGACCAATCTCATCAACATGATCAAAGAGAAGCAGAAAACAACAGAAAAACAGGCCGAAGCTTTCATCAAAGAGCTGGAACAGGAAATCTATGAGCTGATGAAAAGAAGCAAGGAGATGGAAGAGCTTTCACGTACTGAAGACCACCTCCAGCTTCTCCAAAACTTACCATCAGGGAGAGCTGCTCCACCCAACAAGGACTGGACAAAGGTCAGAGTCCCCCGACCATCATATGAGGGGACTGTGGTGAGAGCTGTGGCTCAGCTGGAGGAGACACTCAGTAAAAAGATGAAGAAGCTGCTTATAGCTGAGCTGAAGAGGGTCCAGAAGTATGCAGTGGATGTGACTCTCGATCCTGATACAGCACATCCCAACCTCATCTTGTCTGGTGACAAAAAACAAGTACGTTTTGGTGATGTGGAGAAGAATCTCCCAGACAACCCCAAGAGATTTTCTGTCAATCCCTGTGTTTTAGGAAAGCAGAGTTTCTCTGCAGGCAGATTTTACTTTGAGGTTAAAGTTAAAGGAAAGACTGAATGGGATTTAGGAGTGGCCAGAGAGTCGATCAACAGGAAGGGAAACATCCCACTGGACCCTGAGTTTGGTTACTGGACTATATGGTTGAGAGATAGAAATGTGTACAAAGCTCTTGATGCCCCTCGAGTCCGTCTCTCTCTGAAGTCTCAGCCTCAGAAGGTGGGGGTGTTTGTGGATTATGAGGAGGGTCTGGTCTCCTTTTATGATGTAGATGCTGCAGCTCTCATCTACTCCTTTACTGGCTGCTCCTTCACTGAGAAACTCTTCCCGTACTTCTTCCCAGGTCTTAATTATGGTGGTAAAACCTCTGCCCCGCTGGTCCTCTCTCCGAAGTAGACTGTTCATTTTATTTGTTACAGTTAAGACTCCAGACTCAGAATATAATCCACAATCATATTTATCATAATCTCCTAGATTACACCTTCTTAATCTAAATCCCCTCATGACAAGGGGTCAATATTAATCAATATCTCTGTTTGTAAAATATGGGATTTGGGTAAATGTGTGTATATAATTGCGAAAACATTATCTGTGAACAAGTCTCCACTCTATCTGCAGCATCACAGACTGGCAATCATGTACAGACCACCCCACACCCTGGGATTATAAAACTCCACCCTTCAAGCCTCAATGGACTTTTCACTTCTATGTCACTTTATTCGATTCATATGATATGTTTAGTTTAAAAGTTAATGATTGTTTTGTATTTGTTATGTTAGATTCCAGAGATTATTCCTATGTTGGGAATAAAAAGTGTGAAATTACATGTTGTGGATGCATCAATGATGTCAAATTAAATTACGACCAAATGTATTATTTGTTGGTATTATATTCATCTGTAATATTTTCTTTGATATTCTTTTGTGTAGAAAAATCATCCACCAGCCAACATCCATCTGTAACCTGTTTGATTCCAATAAATTGTTAAATGGCCTTCTGGATGGAGTGTTTGAATGTGCACACTTTCATTCATCAGGTGGACACAAACACCGGTCCTGATGAAGGCTCGTGTTGCTCTGCTGGATGTGTAAACGGGCAACTGTTTGATCACACATCGGAAGTGTGTCGGGGTTTTAGCGGGGTGTAAAAGAAAAATACAAACTTTTAATGTAATCAACACTTCCAGCGCACAAGTCAGCTGTTAAATGCCTACTGATAAAAAAAGCTCAAGATTAAAAAGGGCTCGTCTCAGCTGTTGCCAGGAAGATCTCCAATATGGCTGCCAGAGAAAACAGATCACTCCACACCCCTAATCAGATACAACATATGCATGTATTATTAATTATAATAATTCAGTTAAGATCGTTTTGTCAAATTAATAACATATTTAGTTGTTGGTTTGACTTTGTATAAAGTACCTGTCAATCATCTTGGGAGTGTTAACAGGTTTAAATCCGGTATAAACTCTGATGGTCCGGCTACTCTTTTTACAATTACACTTAAATCACACACTGTGTCTTAGATGATCACGAGAACAAGTTGTGCTGAGAAATGTCTCACTTCCTTTTTCTGGGTTCTTGTCACAAGGTTCATTAATGAGTCACACCCAAAGAAGTCAAAATGTCAGCTGGTTAAATAAAATAAAACTGAGCGGGCTAATTTGAAGCTGAGCTGAACTTTGACTGATGATGAGATTGTTGCAGAGGGTTATAAAGAGAGCCTACCTATGATAAGGACACACTGTAAGAAATAACAAGTTACAAAAGCCAGACACTCTTTGTGCTCTGCTCCATAAAAGATAAATTCATCCTGTGCCAAAATGTTTTATACTGTATCTTAATCATGTTCAAAGCAGAAGCAAGACAGGAAACCTCACCAACAGAAGAAGCAGAGCAACACGGGTGGTGATTGCCTAGTGGTCTAGTGGTACGCCTTCCAAACAAAACACTAGAAGGTCGGGAGTTCAAATCAAATCAAATCAAATATATTTGTATAGCCCAATATCACAAATTATACATTTGTCTCAGAGTGCTTTACAGACTGTACAGGAAACGACACCCTCTGTCCTTAGACCCTCGCATCACACAAGGAAAAATTTCCTAAAATAAACCCCATAATTAAAGGGGAAAAAATGTTAGAAACCTCAGGGAGAGCAACTGAGGAGGGATCCCCTCTCCCAGGACGGACAGACGCGCAATAGATGTCGTGTGTACACGATAAACAACATCGTAAACATTTTACAGAAATGATGTGTTGAAATAAGAGAAAGTATGGATGAGTCCAGGAAAATGTCAAAAAGGCTTCCCGGTGTCCAGCAGGACCAGGGCAGCAGGCGCAGCCACGATTCCTGATCCTGACGTGTCATAGTCTGCTCCAGTACTTCTTACCTCAGCCCAGTACTTTTCCACACCCCGCCTCCTTCTCACCTCACCAGCCAGCCACTCCCACCTCATCACCTCACCTTGGGCTCAGGCTGCTGCCAATTAATCAAGCCCTTATTTAAGCCTCTCCCAGTCACTCACTCAGTGCCAGATTGTACTCTGTATCATGCATGTCTTTCCAGGGCGCTTCCCCAAGCAGATCTCTTGTTGCCGACCCTGTCTGCCCCTGAACAGCCTGCTTTGTCTGTTTCCCGACCAAGCCTATTTTGGACCTGTCTGCCTTGCCTGTTTCCCGCCCACCAGTTTTCATGCTGAGCCATTGCCAGGCGGACCTGAGCCCATGCAGGTGGGGCGCACCAGCCTCACCTCAGAGGAACGTGAGCACCGTAGACGAAGGAACCTCTGTCTATACTGCGGCCAGGGTGGTCATTTCGTTTCCAGGTGCCCAGCAAAAGACCGGGCTCTTCCCCAACCAAAGACCCCTGTGTGACGTTCGACTGCTGTTGACTGACGGGTCCCACGCCCTCGCTACGTTCATTGACTCCGGGGCTGATGTTAGCCTCATGGACGAGGACCTTGCCTTGCAGCTAGGGATTGACCGGGTTCCTCTGCCGGTCCCCGTTCCGGCCAGGGAGTTATTGGCCATTAAGCTGGCGCTGGAGGAATGGCGTCACTGGCTCGAGGGGACCAAGCTGCCTTTTCTGGTTTGGACTGACCACAAGAATTTGGCGTACATCCAATCAGCCAAGAGACTGAACTCCCGGCAGGCCAGGTGGTCCCTATTCTTCACCAGGTTCAACTTTTCTCTGTCCTACCGGCCTGGTTCCCACAACATTAAACCAGACGCCCTGTCCCGTCTGTTTGTGGGAGGGGAGGACTCCATCACCGAGCCGGATCCCATCCTTCCAGTACCCCGCTTGATTGCCTCTCTCACTTGTGAGGTGGAGGAGAGGGTTAAAGCCGCCTTGAACGAACAGCCCGGTCCTAGTTCCTGCCCGCCGGACCGCCTGTTTGTTCCTCTGGATCTTAGATCTGACGTCATTCAATGGGCCCACAGTTCCCGGCTCACCTGCCACCCTGGGATCCAACAGACTAAGGAGGATCTTCTACGGAGATTCTGGTGGGCCACCCTAGAGGAGGATACTAAGGAGGTTCTTCTACGGGTTCGTCAATGCGTGTCTCATTTGTAGTCAGCACAAGCCGTCTCACCAAGCTCCTGCCGGCCTTCTGCTACCTCTACCAGTGCCCCATCGTCCCTGGTCCCACATCTCTCTAGACTTTGTAACCGGCCTGCCTATGTCCAACGGTCATACCACCATCCTGACTATAGTTGACCGGTTCAGCAAGATGGCCCACTTTGTGTCGCTGCCAAGCTCCCGTCGGCCAAGGAGACTGCGGAACTGGTTCTGCTGCATGTCTTTCGACTCCATGGACTCCCTACCGATGTGGTCTCCGACCGAGGACCCCAGTTCACGTCCATATTCTGGAGGGAGTTTTGTTCGCCCCTGGGGGCCACCGTCAGCCTATCTTTTGGATTCCACCCACAATCGAATGGGCAGACAGAACGGAAAAATCAGGAGATGGAGACAGCACTTTGGTGCATGATTTCCAAATATCCTTCGGCCTGGTCTCAGCAGCTCCTGTGGGTGGAATATGCCCACAATACCCTGGTCAGCTCAGCCACTGGACTGTCCCCATTTCAGTGTTCCTACGGGTTCCAGCCGCCACTGTTCACGGCATTGAAGAAAGAGGTCTCCTGTCCTTCCGTCCAGGCTTTCATTAACCGCTGCCACCGAACCTGGACCCAGGCTGGAGCTACTCTCCTCCGCTCGACGGACCGGTACGTCATGGCTGCCAACCGCCACCGCACCATCGCCCCCAAATACCTGGTGGGCCAGAAAGTGTGGCTGTCCACTCGGGACATCCCGTTACGGGTAGAATCTAAAAACTTGCCGCCTCGGTTCATCAGCCTGTTTGAGATCCAGGAAGTTATCAACCCTGCGGCAGTCAAACTAAAGTTGCCCCGTTCCATGCGGATACATCCGACCTTCCACGTTTCCAGGGTTAAACCTGTGCAGGAGAGCCCACTGGTCCCAGCTGCTCCGCCTCCCCCGCCGCCTCGCTTCCACGATGGCGGTCCTGTATACACCTTTTGCCGCCTCCTTCGTTCCGCCGGGGAAGGGGTCTGCAATACCTGGTGGACTGGGAAGGTTATGGTCCTGAGGAAAGCTTTTGGGTTCCTGCGCGACACGTCCTGGATGCCCGGTTGATCAGGGAGTTTCACCGTCGGCAGCCTGACCAGCAATCTAAGCCACCCCACCATTGGGGGTCCCATCTGGACTGGCTTGCCCCCCTTCTTCGTCCGAGGAATCTGACGAGGAGGAGACAGCCCCGGAGGATGAGGAGGAACGGATGGACGTTTCCCAGGAATATTAATGCCCTCCTCCAGACCCCCACCACCAACCCTACTCAGTCTTGTTATTAATGTGACATGACGTAAACTTTATCAGTCGCAACCTGCCACATGAGAGACACAGAAACTCCGGGGATGATGCCCCAGATGATGAGTTAGTAACATACATTTACATAAATGCATACAAATAGAGAGGGAGGGGAGGAGAGAGGAAGAGAAGGAAGAGAGCAGGGAGGTGTCCCCCGGCAGTCTAAGCCTATAGCAGCATAACTGTTCCAAGGCAAGCCTGAGCCAGCCCTAACTATAAGCTTTATCAAAAAGGAAAGTCTTTAGCCTGCTCTTAAATGTGGAGAGGGTGTCTTCCTCCCGAACACAAACTGGAAGCTGGTTCCACTGGAGAGGAGCATGATAGTCTCTGGTGGTTCGTCAGGTTTTTCTGCTGCTGCTTCCACCTGTGTAGACAAAACTTCGATAATTTTAGCCAAAGCCTTGACATATTCACCTGCCTCAATCTGCCATAGATCTAATACAGGGCCGTGCCCTCCTTCGCGTGGAGGGCCAGGCATTGGTCTACCGGTTAACAGTTCATGTGGAGACAAATGTGTTTGACTGCTTTGTGAGGATCTCATTGACATGAGTGCCAAAGGTAGGGCATCTACCCACTTTAACTTGTTACCATAACATGCTTTAGCAATTTTTCTTTTGAGTGTTTGATTAGCTCGTTCTACCAAACCCTGTGATGCCGGATGATATACTGACCCAAATTTGTGTGTTATGCCAAAATACTTTTCTACTTCTTCAAGCTTATGGCTCGTGAAGTGTGTCCCATTATCTGATCGTATGCAACGTGGAACTCCATACCTTGGTATGAGTTCATTTTTTAACCATTTGATTACAGAATTGGCATCTTCTTTTTTGCAGGGAATTGCTTCAATCCACTTCGTGAAACGATCGACCATTACCAAAACATATCTGTACCCTCTTACCACATTTTCTGCTCCCATGTCTGTATAGTCAATACATATCTCTTTGAATGGTGCATCTGGCACTGGAAAACGACCCATAGGACACTTGTATGTTCTTTTATTGTTAAATTTACAACAGGTATCACATTCTGTTACAAAGTTTTCAACCATCTCTTTCATAAATGGGTGCCACCATTCTACCTCTATGTCCCTTGTTGTTCTTAGTTTTCCAACATGCGTGGGGCCATGGGCTTGTTTGATCAACAGGTGACATAGTTTAGCTGGTGCCACGAGTCTGCCATCATGAGCTCTCCAGATTCCTTCAGTCTTGGTGGCTCCCTTATGAGCCCATTGATTATGCTCATAGACTCCTGCTTGTGCTTGCATTTCTTTGATGCTCTCCAAAGTGAGTTGCTCTTGATTTTCACTGTTCAAACAAATCATTTGCTGAGTGTAGCCGCCTGCTACTTTAGCTGCCTTGTCTGCTGCATCATTTCCTTTTGCCACTGCTGTATCAGTTTTCTGATGACCTTTGCATTTCATTATAGCAACATGTGATGGCAGCAGTGCCGCTTTCAGTAGGGCTCTTAATGCTTCAGCATGTTTGACAGGATTTTTGGATGAAGTCAGGAAACCTCTTCTCATCCACTGGGGGCCGTCAATATGGACAGCGCCATATGCATAAGCAGAGTCTGTGTATACATTTATTCTCTGGCCTTCTCCGTGTTTCAATGCTTGTGTTAACGCGACTATTTCTGCAAGTTGTGCAGAGGCTGGCTGTGGAATGATGTGTGCTTCCAAAGTTTGTGTGTTTTCTCCACTTTGTTGCACTACAGCATAGGAAGCTACATTTCCTTCATCTCCTTTGTAGCAGCAGCCATCACTGTATAGAATTTTATCTGGATTATTCAATGGTTCGGTTTCCAAATCTGATCTAATTTTAAGATCTTGTTGTGAGACAAATGCACAGTCATGTGGGTCATGGTTTTCTGAATTCAGTCCTGTTGCCATGTTGATTGTCCCTGCCACATATGTGATGTGGGGCTTAGTTAGTGTTTCTTCTATCTTTACTTTTCTGACTGGAGAAAAAGTGAACGCTTGTGAGTTTAGAAACGCCACTACACCATGTGTAGTGTTTACTTTGAGTGGGTGGCACATCACCACGTGTGCAGTCTTTTGAATTGTCTTTGCTAGAGCAGCCAGGTGTTTTGCACAACCTGTTTGTCCTTGTTCAACATTGTCCAATTTTGAGCTGTGGTACATCAGTACATGTCTTTCTCCCCCTTTTTCTGAAACAGGACTCCATTTACCATCCCTCCTGTTTCAGAAACATCCAAATGAAAATCATCATTGTCGTCTGGGGAGCATAGATGTGCAGCTTGTCCCAAGTCTTGTTTAGTCTTAGTGAAAGCTTCTTCGCCTTCTGTAGTCCAGATGAGCTCAGCAGTGAAGTTTCTGTTTCCTGTTTCTGAGAGCATGTCTCTGAGTGGTTGAGTCAGATTTCCATAATCTGGTACATGAGTCCTACTGTAACCCGTCAATCCAAGAAATGCCAACATGTGTTGTATTGTCTTTGGTTTTCCATGTGATAGGATTGAGGTCCTTTGTGCATTGGTTAGTCAGGCTGTTTGCAGAAATGAGTCTTCCCAAGAAAGTGACTGATCTTCTTGCAACTTGAGTTTTTTCTTTCTTGACTTTGTATCCTGCTTCTGCAAGTAGTGTGAGGAGATTTGCTGTGGCTTCCAGGCAGGATTCAGCACTAGTGCCTGCGAGCAGCAAATCATCAACGTACTGTATCAGAGTTACACCTGGTGGCAGTTGTAAGCTGCTTAAGTCTTTTTTCAGAGCTTGATTGAACAGTCCTGGGCTGTCTTTGTAGCCTTGTGGCATTCTGTTGTAGGTGTATTTCTGTCCTTTATATGTGAAAGAAAATATGTCTTGTACTTCAGGGTCCAATGGTAGACAAAAGAAAGCATTAGCCAGATCTATGACTGTGAAGTATTTGTGTTCAGGATTGAGATTTTGAAGTGCCACATATGGGTCTGGAACAGGTATATTTTGTGACACTGTAGCAGAGTTGATTTTTCTTAGATCATGAACCATTCTCCAGCCTTTGTTGCCAGCTTTTGGGACTGGTAAAATGGGTGTGTTCCAGATGGAGTTTGAGTGTCTGATTACGCCAGCTTCTAGGAGTCCATTGATTGTTGCTCCTATTCCTTCAACCTGCTCTCTTTTTAGGTTATATTGCGGTAACCAACATGATGATTGTTCTGTTTTGAGAGTCACTGAGACCTCATGATGAGGCACAAAACCTACATCATAGTCTCCAGTTGTCCACAAATATGATGGGATATCTTTGAGTGTTTCTTCTGTGTCAGGATGGTTGGTGTGTTCTCTTCCATGGTCTCTTTCCAATTCTTGTTCTTCCAAGATGCAAACATCCATACTGTGGTGAGTGATTTTCCACATTGTCTCATCTTCTGCTCTCCATACGCAGGCAATATTGGTTGGGAGCCAGTTGATTGACATGGCTCTCTTTATCATGGGACCTAAGGACCTTGCTTCAGATCCTACTGCCAATGCCAGTGTGATATGTGGCACTGCTTCAGCTGATAATGCATACCATTGCAGTTGTTCTTTAGTGAGAGCACAGAATGCAGCTACACCTTGAGGTCCCACATAGATGTCCTTGACTTCTATTTGCTCCTTTGTCATGTTTCTTTCTTCCTCCCAGTTTTTCCAGGCTGTCATAGCCCGTTCTATGGCGTGTACTTGAGTATGAATCTGGGGTGCGTAGTACCTCTTTATGTGGATTTGGAGCAGGGTGAGCAGAATGAGAGGGAGAGTGGGCGTTGAGTAGCTTTTCCTCTAATTTTTCCTCGAGTAGTTGGACATGTTTCATCAGATGCTCTAGTCGTTTCTCTGTTTCTCCCTCCTCTACTTCCAGACATCCTCCCTTTATGACCATCACGGGTGCCTGTATTGGAGTGAGATTAACAGGATTGTGACTGGGTGCATATGCTGGAGGGGCGGAGACTTGTGTCAAATCTGGGTAGAGTTGAGGTGTAGGCTGGACAGGTGTAGTTTCTTCATGTTTGGTGCCTTTTTCTTCTTCTTTTGCTTCCCTGATTACACAAATTGTCTCAGGTGCGGTCTAAGGTATGTTCTTGAAGAGTAGAAGGAGATGCATAGCTCTGGATTTTCTGTTTGCAGCTTTCAATGCGGCTTTCTTTGCAGCTCCAAATCTTTGTTTTTCTCCTGTCTTCTCCCATGCTGCCATCTTTTGTCGATATTCGCCATTTTAAAAGTCGTAAACTGCCCTTCTTTGGTCCTCATTTGGACCTGGTTGATCATCAGTTGGAAACAATCCTCTTTCTTGCCATGCGAGTAGTAGCTTTTCTGTCTTTGCTCGAACCTTCTTTCTTTCACTCGGTTTGGTGCAGGCATCCAATCGTTGGTACATTTGTTCTTTGTACTGTGCTGTGGACACAACCTTGACTTGCTTTGAGCTTTCAGATGGATCCATCATGTTGAAAATTTGAAATTCCTCAAATGTTGTTCAGTCAGTGGAGATACTCAAAATTCAAATAAATTGAGCGCAAAATGAAAATAAAAATTAGAAATAAAAAATGTTTAAAGTTCAAAAATTAATTGAGCGAGAAATAAAATTAAAAGCAAAAAATGTTTACGTTTTAAATCTAAAATAGAAACAAAATTAAAAAGTTGTTTACGTTTTAAATCTAAAATGAAATAAAAAATGTTTGTTTAAATCTGAAATAGAAAATAAAAATTGGAAGTTTAAATCTGGAATCAGAAATAAAAAGAAAACATGTAAATCAAAACCATAAAATGTAAATCTGAAATATAAGTATAATCAAAGGCAGGACTTATTCAAACTTTTTCTCTAATGGGCAATTAGTGACAATTATTATAATTATAACTCTTAGTAGTTATTTGAATTTGGGTGTAAATTCAATTTTGTCCACCATATGTCCACAACAAGAGGGTCAAAGTTCAACTTAAGTGTACTCGGTCAAAGGCCAATGGTACCGGAAACCAAAAAAAACTTTTTAACTTACGGAAATATAAAAAACAGGAAATGGACTACAAGTCAAGTCAATGAAACTACAAATGTTCTTGCGGCTTTGTCCCTTTGGAACTCCTGGTGGAGAACTTACTGTATTACAAAAACAGGAAATGGAATCGAATCAATGGAGCTACTGTTACAGCGCACACACTCCGTGTAGGAGTACATCCCTGGAGCCGGAGCCTTGTATTCGTTACTTTTTATCAATACACAAACTCTTCGTTGTAATGCCCAACCCCAAATGTTATCAGCGTGAGACTCAAGGTTCTGTTTGTTCTGAGGTGCTTTCGAAAGTCGAACAACTTCTTGGCGTTTGTATACGCTCGAGTTGCCGGCCTTGTTAAACACTGGTACCAACTAGTTCCTTCTGGTGAGACTTTTTTCAACTTTTAATAACACCAACACCTTCCCGTGATTCCCCTTTATCTATCGATAGTCAAACAGTCAGTTTGCACGGTTAAATCTTCCGCTACAAACGTAAATGTAACCCCAAACAAGCGTTAGCTCCACGTTAGCTTCAGGCGGGCGCCTCATTATACATTTGTGCAGAAATACATGTTGTGCAATAATACATTTAGATTGAGGTGGACGAGTACATGTGATAATCATTAAATGTGACACAATACAATCAGGAGTTTATTTACTTCTCATTATCAAATAATTCATGGGTCATTGTGTCCAGATTGAACTTCTCTAAGATTGTACTGTCATGGCTGCACCCTTGTACTTAACCTGTTACTGATATGAACAACAACTGAACAAGTGACCACTTCAGTTTGCTTCCTGTATACCTGTTATTCCAAAAGTAATGAAGAGGGGAGGGTTGCTCAATCTCACAGCATTAATACAACGTAATTGCTCTATAATTACTGTGTTCAAAAGAGTATGATAATCACATTTGTTGATAATAAAGATGGTGTCTAAAGAAGATTATATGTCCCTCATTTTCAAAAACATTCTGCCGAATCTGGTGGGCCTCAGTGAAAAACATTACCACATATAAGGAAGAAATCTGAAAGTTAACTGATGTTTCACTCGGTTTCTTCTGTTCCCAGTGTGTAGACATGGCTACAGTCAGCTCTCTGCAATCTGAAGACCAGTTCCTGTGCTCCATCTGTCTGGATGTGTTCACTGATCCAGTCAGTACACCATGTGGACACAACTTCTGCAAAAACTGTATCAATGCACACTGGAATACTCATTACCAGTACCTGTGTCCGATGTGTAAAAAGGTTTTCAGCACAAGACCTGAGCTCCATGTCAACACTTTCATCTGTGAGATGGTTGTTCAGTTCAGAGAGTCAGAGCAACAGAAAACCAGCAGCAGCAGCAGGTCAGAGAAACAAGTTGATAAACCAGGAGAAGTTCCCTGTGACGTCTGCACTGGAACCAAACTGAAGGCTCTGAAGTCCTGTCTGGTGTGTCTGACCTCCTACTGTGAGACTCACCTGGAGCCTCATCTCACAGCGTCAAGCCTGAAAAGACATCAGCTGATCGACCCTGTGGAGAATCTGGAAGACAGGATGTGTATGAAGCACGATAAACCTCTGGAGCTGTTCTGTAAGACCGACCAGACATGTGTCTGCATGCTCTGCACAGTTTTAGACCACAAGATGCATGATGTTGTTCCTCTGAAAGAAGGATATGAAGGAAAGAAGGCCGAGCTGGGGAAGACAGAGGTTAATGTTCAGCAGATGATCCAGAAGAGACGACTGAAGATTCAGGAGATCAGTCAGTCGACCTCAGTAACAAAGATGCAGACAGAGAGGTGGCAGAAGGTGTTCAGGTCTTCACTTCTCTTAAGGAGTCTGTTGAGAGAGGACTGGACGAGCTCATCGACACGATCAAGGAGAAGCAGAAAACAACAGAAAAACAGGCCGAAGCTTTAATCAAAGAGCTGGAACAGGAAATCTATGAGCTGATGAAAAGAAGCAAGGAGATGGAAGAGCTTTCACGTACTGAAGACCACCTCCAGCTTCTCCAAAACTTACCATCAGGGAGAGCTGCTCCACCCAACAAGGACTGGACAAAGGTCAGAGTCTGTCCATCATATGAGGGGACTGTGGTGAGAGCTGTGGCTCAGCTGGAGGAGACACTCAGTCAAGAGATGAAGAAGCTGATTGAAGCTGAGCTGAAGAGGAACCAGAAGTATGCAGTGGATGTGACTCTCGATCCTGATACAGCACATCCCAGCCTCATCTTGTCTGGTGACAAAAAACAAGTGAGTCATGGTGATGTGAAGAAGAATCTCCCAGACAACCCAAAGAGGTTTTCTAAATGTGCTAGTGTTTTAGGAAAGCAGAGTTTCTCTTCTGGTAGATTTTACTTTGAGGTTCAAGTTAAAGGGAAGACTGACTGGATCTTAGGAGTGACCAGAGAGTCGATCAACAGGAAGGAAACTGTCCCACTGAGCCCTCAGTTTGGTAACTGGACTATATGGTTGAGAGATAGAAATGTGTACAAAGCTCTTGATGACCCTTCAGTCCTTCTCTCTCTGAAGTCTCAGCCTCAGAAGGTGGGGGTGTTTGTGGATTATCAGGAGGTTCTGGTCTCCTTTTATGACGTAGATGCTGCAGCTCTCATCTACTCCTTTACTGGCTGCTCCTTCACTGAGAAACTCTTCCCGTACTTCTGTCCTGGTCTGAATTATGGTGGTAAAAACTCTGCCCCGCTGGTCCTCTCTCCGAAGTAGACTGTTCATTTTATTTGTTACAGTTAAAACTCCAGACTCAGAATATAATCCACAATCATATTTATCATAATCTCCTAGATTACACCTTCTTAATCTAAATCCCTACGTAAAGCTTCCTGGTGTCCAGCAGGACCATGGCAGCAGGGGCAGCAGGGGCAGCAGGCGCAGCCACGATTCCTGATCCTGATGTGTCATAGTCTGCTCCAGTACTTCTTACCTCAGCCCAGTACTTTTCCACACCCCGCCTCCTTTTCACCTCACCTCACCAGCCAGCCACTCCCACCTCATCACCTCACCTTGGGCTCAGGCTGCTGCCAATTAATCAAGCCCTTATTTAAGCCTCTCCCAGTCACTCACTCAGTGCCAGATTGTACTCTGTATCATGCATGTCTTTCCAGGGCGCTTCCCCAAACAGATCTCTTGTTGCCGACCCTGCCTGCCCCTGACTTGCCTGCTTTGTCGGTTTCCCGACCAAGCCTATTTTGGACCTGTCTGCCTTGTCTGTTTCCCGCCCACCAGTTTTGATGCTGAGCCATTGCCAGGCGGACCTGAGCCCATGCAAGTGGGGCGCACCAGCCTCACCTCAGAGGAACGTGAGCACTGTAGACGAAGAAACCTCTGTCTATACTGCGGTCAGGGTGGTCGTTTCCAGATGCCCAGCAAAAGACCGGGCTCTTCCCCAACCAAAGACCCCTGTGTCACGTTCGACTGCTGTTGACTGACGGGTCCCACGCCCTCGCTACGTTCATTGACTCCGGGGCTGATGTTAGCCTCATGGACGAGGACCTTGCCTTGCAGCTGGGGATTGACCGGGTTCTTCTGCCGGTCCCCGTTCCGGCCAGGGAGTTATTGGCCATTAAGCTGGCGCTGGAGGAATGGCGTCACTGGCTCGAGGGGACCAAGCTGCCTTTTCTGGTTTGGACTGACCACAAGAATTTGGCGTACATCCAATCAGCCAAGAGACTGAACTCCCGGCAGGCCAGGTGGTCCCTATTCTTCACCAGGTTCAACTTTTCTCTGTCCTACCGGTCTGGTTCCCACAACATTAAACCAGACGCCCTGTCCCGTCTGTTTGTGGGAGGGGAGGACTCCATCACCGAGCCGGATCCCATCCTTCCAGTACCCCGCTTGATTGCCTCTCTCACTTGTGAGGTGGAGGAGAGGGTTAAAGCCGCCTTGAACGATCAGCCCGGTCCTAGTTCCTGCCCGCCGGACCGCCTATTTGTTCCTCTGGATCTTAGATCTGACGTCATTCAATGGGCCCACAGTTCCCGGCTCGCCTGCCACCCTGGGATCCAACAGACTAAGGAGGTTCTTCTACGGAGATTCTGGTGGGCCACCCTGGAGGAGGACACTCGTGGGTTCGTCAATGCGTGTCTCATTTGTAGTCAGCACAAGCCGTCTCACCAAGCTCCTGCCGGCCTTCTGCTACCTCTACCAGTGCCCCATCGTCCCTGGTCCCACATCTCTCTCTTGACTTTGTAACCGGCTTGCCTATGTCCAACGGTCATACCACCATCCTGACTATAGTTGACCGGTTCAGCAAGATGGCCCACTTCGTGTCGCTGCCAAGCTCCCGTTGGCCAAGGAGACTGCGGAACTGGTTCTGCTGCATGTCTTTCGACTCCATGGACTCCCTACCGATGTGGTCTCCGACCGAGGACCCCAGTTCACGTCCATATTCTGGAGGGAGTTTTGTTCGCTCCTGCGGGCCACCATCAGCCTATCTTTTGGATTCCACCCACAATCAAATGGGCAGACAGAACGGAAAAATCAGGAGATGGAGACAGCACTTTGGTGCATGATTTCCAAACATCCTTCGGCCTGGTCTCAGCAGCTCCTGTGGGTGGAATATGCCCACAATACCCTGGTCAGCTCAGCCACTGGACTGTCCCCATTTCAGTGTTCCTACGGGTTCCAGCTGCCACTGTTCACGGCATTGGAGAAAGAGGTCTCCTGTCCTTCCGTCCAGGCTTTCATTAACCGCTGCCACCGAACCTGGACCCAGGCTAGAGCTACTCTCCTCCGCTCGACGGACCGGTACGTCATGGCTGCCAACCGCCACCGCACCATCGCCCCCAAATTCCTAGTGGGTCAGAAAGTGTGGCTGTCCACTCGGGACATCCCGTTACGGGTAGAATCTAAAAAATTGGCGCCTCGGTTCATCAGCCTGTTTGAGATCCAGGAAGTTATCAACCCCGCGGCAGTCAAACTAAAGTTGCCCCGTTCCATGCGGATACATCCGACCTTCCACGTTTCCAGGGTTAAACCTGTGCGGGAGAGCCCACTGGTCCCAGCTGCTCCGCCTCCCCCGCCGCCTCGCTTCAACGATGGCGGTCCTGTATACACCTTTCGCCGCCTCCTTCGTTCCGCCGGGGAATGGGTCTGCAATACCTGGTGGACTGGGAAGGTTATGGTCCTGAGGAAAGGTGTTGGGTTCCTGCGCAACATGTCCTGGATGCCCGGTTGATCAGGGAGTTTCACCGTCGGCAGCCTGAGCAACCAGCTAAGCCACCCCACCATTGGGGGTCCCATCTCGACTGGCTTGCCCCCCTTCTTCGTCCGAGGCATCTGACGAGGAGGAGACACCCCCGGAGGCTGAGGAGGAACGGATGGACGTTTCCTTGTTCTTGTCAATACATGTGCCGCTGCATTTTGGATCAACTGAAGAGTCTTAAGCGAATTTTTGGGACAACCTGATAATGAGTTGCAGTAATCCAGCCTTGAAGTAACAAATGCATGGATTAGTTTTTCTGCATCATTTTGAGACAGGATGTGTCTTATTTTTGCAATGTTACGTAGATGAAAGCAGGCAGTCCTTGAGATTTGTTTTATGTGTGAGTTAAAAGACAGATCCTGATCAAAGATGACACCAAGATTCCTAACAGTGGTGCTGGAGGCCAAATTAATGCCATCCAGAGCTTCTATGTTATTAGAAAATGCGTTTTGGAGGCGTTTAGGGCCAAGTATTGTAACTTCAGTTTTGTTTGTGTTTAACATCAAAAGTTGCAAGACATCCACGTTTTTATGTCCTTAAGGCTTGAAGTTTAGCCAATTGATTGGTGTCGTCTGGTTTAATTGATAGATATAATTGGGTATCATCCGCATAACAATGAAAGTTTATAGAGTGGTTCCTTATAATATTGCCCAAAGGAAGCATATATAAGGTGAATAGAATCGGTCCAAGTACAGAACCCTGCGGAACTCCAAGAGTTCCTGACTTTGGCTGTCATAGAGGATTTATCATTAACACATACAAATTGAGATCGCTCAGATAAATAGGACTTGAACCAGCTTAGTGCGGTTCCTTTTGTGCCAACACCATGTTCCAGTCTCTGTAGTAGAATGTCCTGATCAACAGTGTCGAAAGCAGCACTGAAGTCTAACAAGACAAGAACAGAGACAAGTCCTTTGTCTGATGCCAATAGAAGGTCATTGGTAACTTTCACCAGTGCCGTCTCTGTGCTATGATGAACTCTAAATCCAGTTCAATACCAGGCTGCCACCATTGTACCCCTGAGCAAGGTACTTAACCCTGAGTTGCTCCATGGAGACTGTCCCTGTACTTAGTTCAATGTAAGTCGCTCTGGATAAGAGCCTCTGCTAAATTACCTGTAATGTAAATGTAATGTAACACGAGAGGAAAGCTTCAACGTCACATTCCTCAAATGAAACTGAAGGTTTGTCAGAGCTGCAAGTAAGACGAGTGTTTCTGGTGATAATAAGAACTTTAGTTTTTCTTTTTCTCTAATCACAAAGTTCAAACTTTTTTATTTTATGCTAGCAATAAAAACATTGTGTTTACATAAAAAGAAAAATTGTAATAAACATTCTTTAATATAGCCCACAATAAAGGTTACGTAGGTCTACTTATAAAATAGTCCCCGATACAATAATGTGATTGTGAGAGAAACCAAACAAGAAGACTAACGGGTAACTGCCTTTTTAATCATGAGGATCTCTGTGGTACGGTAACGTACGGGGAGACAGACAAATATGATTTGATGAAAATTATGTAACTAGCCTCCTGGACAGTCTAATTTAGAGGCATAGTGAACAACCAGCTTCTGTTCTTAATGATTTTGTGGGCAGTCGTGAAAAACATGAACACAAATAAGCAAAAATCCTGCAATTCAAGCGTTGTTTTTTCCACACTTTTTACTTTTCTATTTTTTAAAATTTATTGTGGCACACAACATTTTATATACTATATTAATTATTAGCAAATGATTTGTAAATCTTTAAGAAATCGTTTGTAAAAAAAGGTATAAACTTTATTTATATAGTTTATACTTTGTCAGTGGTTAATAATTGGATTCTGGTCCATCTTCTAGTCTATACATGTAATGTCTATAGATGTTTCACAAAGGACTTCTGAAAGGTTTTCAAATCCTTTGGTTATCATTAACAAATACTTAATTTAGTATATGAAATGATATGTGTACACCAATATAGTGTTAATAAATAGCCTTGTGTACTAATGTAATCAGAATGTGTTGTTATACAATATATAATCTATAAACTAATTATTTCATACTACACAAACTAATGATAACATAACATACATTATAGCATTACTAGTAATTAGCAAACGTATGTTATTATCATGTCATTGTTTGTTAACTGTAAAAAACCCAAAGAAACAAACATTTTTTAATTAATTATCATGTTGGCCTGCACTAACGTTAAGCTAACCAGCCGCCGGAAGCAACACACCTAACGCTTCAGGTGTTATACCTTCAGAATAAAAGCGCCATCTCCGTAAACTCTTTTTATAATAGTAAAAGTACTAATATAATACAGTAAAAATACTAGACTACAGGTAAAAGCCCTGCATTCAAACGCAAACTTCATTGATGTTTGTAGATATTAACAAACAAACATTCCTTTAAAGAATCATAAAGTAGACCAGTGGGTTCTGTAAAACATGTAACAAGAAAGAGACATAAAGAAAAGAAACGAAATAACAAGTCAAAGAAGCCAGACACCTTCAGTGCTTTGCTCCCTCAATATTATATTAATCCTGTGCCGAAACTATAGTTTTATTCTATATTATAGATAATAAAACAGGAAACAGAAGAGGCGGAGCGACACGAGAGGAAAGCCTCAACGCCACGTTCCTCAAACGAAACTGAAAGTTTGTCAGAGCTGCAGGTAACACGAGTGTTTCTGTCTAAAGAATAAAGAGTATATAAAGTCCATCAAGACTTTCTCAGCAACACAACAGAGTCTCTAACAAACACTGGTGAGTACAGCTGATAATAATTACTGTTTTAACAACCTGAGCTCTCTTTTCTTTCTTTTCTCTACTCAGAAAGTTTTTACTTTTTTGTTTTACTCTAGTGATCAAAAATAGTTTTGCTAAAAACAATAAACTTTCTTTAATGTATTTAACCAAAAGCCCACAGATAAGGTAATGTGTTATTAAATAGTCCCAGATGCAATAATGTAATTGTGAGTGAATAAAGTCTCAGAATAAAGCCGGTAACAGATTAGGAATCATGAGGAGTTTGTAAAATCATTAAAGCATAACAATATTTTAAGTAACAGAAGTGTCGTTAGAGGGGGACAACAAGAATACTGGGTTAACGTTCATAATTATGAGGATCTTTGTGGTACAGTAACATGGGGAGACAAAGAAATATTACATGGTGAAAATAATGTCTCATTTACAGGTTAGTGACCAACCAGTTCATGTTCTCTGGATTAGCAACAATGTAGTGGCCACATACAATCACACTGTAAAGGTTATCAAATAATTCATGGGTCATTGTGTCCAGATTGAATTTCTCTAAGATTGTACTGTCATGGCTGCACCCTAATAAAGATGGTGTCTAAAGAAGATTATATGTCCCTCATTTTCTAAAACATTCTGCCGAATCTGGTGGGCTTCAGTGAAAAACATTATCACATATAAGGAAGAAATCTGAAAGTTAACTGATGTTTCACTCTGTCTCTTCTGTTCCCAGTGTGTAGACATGGCTACAGTCAGCTTTCTGCAATCTGAAGACCAGTTCCTGTGCTCCATCTGTCTGGATGTGTTCACTGATCCAGTCAGTACACCATGTGGACACAACTTCTGCAAAAACTGTATCAATGCACACTGGAATACTAATGACCAGTGTCTGTGTCCGATGTGTAAAAAGGCTTTCAGCACAAGACCTGAGCTCCATGTCAACACTTTCATCTCTGAGATGGTTGTTCAGTTCAGAGAGTCAGAGCAACAGAAAACCAGCAGCAGCAGCAGGTCAGAGAAACAAGTTGATAAACCAGGAGAAGTTCCCTGTGACGTCTGCACTGGAAGCAAACTGAAGGCTCTGAAGTCCTGTCTGGTGTGTCTGACCTCCTACTGTGAGACTCACCTGGAGCCTCATCTCACAATGTCAGGCCTGAAAAGACATCAGCTGATCGACCCTGTGGAGAATCTGGAAGACAGGATGTGTAAGAAGCACGATAAACCTCTGGAGCTGTTCTGTAAGACCGACCAGACATGTGTCTGCATGCTCTGCACAGTTTTAGACCACAAGATGCATGATGTTGTTCCTCTGAAAGAAGAATATGAAGGAAAGAAGGCCATGCTGGGGAAGACAGAGGTTAAAGTTCAGCAGATGATCCAGAAGAGACGACTGAAGATCCAGGAGATCAAACAGTCAGTCGACCTCAGTAACAAAGATGCAGACAGAGAGGTGGCAGAAGGTGTTCAGGTCTTCACTTCTCTTATGGAGTCTGTTGAGAGAGGCCAGGCCAATCTCATCAACACGATCAAGGAGAAGCAGAAAACAACAGAAAAACAGGCCGAAGCTTTCATCAAAGAGCTGGAACAGGAAATCTATGAGCTGATGAAAGAAGCAAGGAGATGGAAGAGCTTTCACGTACTGAAGACCACCTCCAGCTTCTCCAAAACTTACCATCAGGGAGAGCTGCTCCACCCAACAAGGACTGGACAAAGGTCAGAGTCCCCCCACCATCATATGAGGGGACTGTGGTGAGAGCTGTGGCTCAGCTGGAGGAGACACTCAGTCAAGAGATGAAGAAGCTGCTTGAAGCTGAGCTGAAGAGGAACCAGAAGTATGCAGTGGATGTGACTCTCGATCCTGATACAGCACATCCCAACCTCATCTTGTCTGGTGACAAAAAACAAGTACGTTTTGGTGATGTGGAGAAGAATCTCCCAGACAACCCAAAGAGGTTTTCTGTCAATCCCTGTGTTTTAGGAAAGCAGAGTTTCTCTTCTGGTAGATTTTACTTTGAGGTTCAAGTTAAAGGGAAGACTGAATGGGATTTAGGAGTGGCCAGAGAGTCGATCAACAGGAAGGGAAACATCCCACTGGACCCTGAGTTTGGTTACTGGACTATATGGTTGAGAGATAGAAATGTGTACAAAGCTCTTGATGCCCCTCGAGTCCGTCTCTCTCTCTGAAGTCTCGGCCTCAGAAGGTGGGGGTGTTTGTGGATTATCAGGAGGGTCTGGTCTCCTTTTATGACGTAGATGCTGCAGCTCTCATCTACTCCTTTACTGGCTGCTCCTTCACTGAGAAACTCTTCCCGTACTTCTACCCGGGTCTGAATTATGGTGGTAAAACCTCTGCCCCGCTGGTCCTCTCTCCGAAGTAGACTGTTCATTTTATTTGTTACAGTTAAAACTCCAGACTCAGAATATAATCCACAATCATATTTATCATAATCTCCTAGATTACACCTTCTTAATCTAAATCCCCTCATGACAAGGGGTCAATATTAATCAATATCTCTGTTTGTAAAATATGGGATTTGGGTAAATGTGTGTTTATAATTGCGAAAACATTATCTGTGAACAAGTCTCCACTCTATCTGCAGCATCACAGACTGGCAATCATGTACAGACCACCCCACACCCTGGGATTATAAAACTCCACCCTTCAGGCCTCAATGGACTTTTCACTTCTATGTCACTTTATTCAATTAATATTATATGTTTGGTTTAAAAGTTAACGATTGTTTTGTATTTGTTATGTTAGATTCCAGAGATTATTCCTATGTTGGGAATAAAAAGTGTGAAATTACATGTGGATGCATCAATGATGTCAAATTAAATTACGACCAAATGTATTATTTGTTGGTATTATATTCATCTGTAATATTTTTCTTTGATGTTCTTTTGTGTAGAAAAATCATCCACCAGCCAACATCCATCTGTAACCTGTTTGATTCCAATAAATTGTTAAATGGCCTTCTGGATGGAGTGTTTGAATGTGCACACTTTCATTCATCAGGTGGACACAAACACCGGTCCTGATGAAGGCTCGTGTTGCTCTGCTGGATGTGTAAACGGGCAACTGTTTGCTAACACATCGGAAGTGTGTCGGGGTTTTAGCGGGGTGTAAAAGAAAAATACAAACTTTTAATGTAATCAACACTTCCAGCGCACAAGTCAGCTGTTAAATGCCTACTGATAAAAAAAAAGCTCAAGATTAAAAAGGTCTCGTCTCAGCTGTTGCCAGGAAGATCTCCAATATGGCTGCCAGAGAAAACAGATCACTCCACACCCCTAATCAGATACAACATATGCATGAATTATTAATTATAATAATTCAGTTAGGATCGTTTTGTCAAATTAATAACATATTTAGTTGTTGGTTTGACTTTGTATAAAGTACCTGTCAATCATCTTGGGAGTGTTAACAGGTTTAAATCCGGTATAAACTCTGATGGTCCGGCTACTCTTTTTACAATTACACTTAAATCACACACTGTGTCTTAGATGATCACGAGAACAAGTTGTGCTGAGAAATGTCTCACTTCCTTTTTCTGGGTTCTTGTCACAAGGTTCATTAATGAGTCACGCCCAAAGAAGTCAAAATGTCAGCTGGTTAAATAAAATAAAACTGAGCTGAACTTTGACTGATGATGAGATTGTTGCATCACACTTGCATTAAATCACAATTGTTTGAGACAAAAAATGTATTAACAAAAGTTTACCAAAAATGTGTATCATGCTATAAATTAATTATATAAAAGTTGGGCTTTGAAATTCGTAATGTTTTTTTTGTCTGTCTGTTTAATTGTTAGTTCTTATGCCTGTATTAGAATGTTATTCCATCCATCCATCGTCTACCTCCTATCCGGGGTCGGGTCACGGGGGCAGCAGCTCCAGTAAGGAACCCCAATCTTCCCTTCTCCGGGCCACATCCTCCAGCTCCGACTGGGGGATCCTGAGGCGTTCCCAGTGAGGAGATATAATCTCTCCACCGAGTCCTGGGTCTTCCCCGGGGTCTCCTCCCAGCTGGACGTGCCTGGAACACCTCCCTAGGGAGGCGCCCAGGTGGCTCCTTACTAGATGAACCACCTCAACTGGCTCCTTTCAACGTAAAGGAGCAGCGGCTCTACTCCGAGTCTCTCACGGATGGCTGAGCTTCTCACCCTATCTCTAAGGGAGACGCCAGCCACCCGTCTGAGAAAACCCATTTCGGCCGTTTGTACCCGTGACCTCGTTCTTTGGGTCATGACCCAGCCTTCATGACCATAGGTGAGGGTAGGAACGAAGATCGACCGGTATATTTAGAGCTTTGCCTTCTGGCTCAGCTCTCTTTTCGTCACAACGGTGCGGTAAAGTGACTGTAATACCGCCCCCGCTGCTCCGATTCTCCGGCCGATCTCTCGCTCCATTGTCCCCTCACTTCGCGAACAAGACCCCGAGGTACTTGAACTCCTTCACTTGGGGTAAAGGCTCATTCCCTACCCGGAGTAGGCAATCCACCAGTTTCCTGCTGAGAGCCATGGCCTCAGATTTGGAGGTGCTGATCCTCATCTCAACCGCTGCACACTCGGCTGCGAACCGATCCAGTGACTGTTGAAGGTCACAGACCGATGATGCCATCAGGACCACATCATCTGCAAAGAGCAGCGATATGAGACAGACACAATACATGTAGGTATTGTTACATTCTAAAATAAAAAAGAATGTTATTATGAGTTTTTATTTCTTAAAAGGCTCACCAGGGACAAAGTCTGCAAATTAGCCACAGCTAAAAGTCCCATATACACTGAATTGCACTTTATTCAAATGTAACAATACCTACATGTATTGTGTCTGTCTCATAAATTAATAATAATAAACTCAAACCTCCAGGACCAGAGTCTTCGGCCTTAAGGTTAATGTAGAGCTGATGGTCACTATAAGGTCTTTCTAAGCTGCATCAGTAGAATAATTACACTCAGAGTTGTTTGTGTTTGTCAGTTTAAGTAGTTATTAAGTAAGAATTTAAGCATGACGACTTATTTATGATCTTGGAATCAATAAAACAAAACAATTAAAACTCAAGATTTACTTTCTTTCTGTGACTTTTAACTTTCTCACACTTCTGCAGATGAAGCCAAAATGTAGTTTTGCAAAAACACAATGTGGTGACTGACTAGATTATATTAAAGCTAATCTGAATTTTGACTGGTGATGAGATTGTTGCAGAGAGGTCTATAAAGATCATTTATCTCTTGTTGTAAAACTCTATGATCTCTGGGTTCTGTAAAACATGTAACAAGAAAGACGACATAAAGAAAAGAAACGAAATAACAAGCCAAAGAAGCCAGACACCTTCAGTGCTTTGTTCCCTCAATATCAAATTAATCCTGTGCCAAAACTATAGTTTTATTCTATATTATAGATAATAAAACAGGAAACAGAAGAGGCGGAGCGACACGAGAGGAAAGCCTCAACGCCACATTCCTCAAATGAAACTGAAGGTTTGTCAGAGCTGCAAGTAAAACGAGTGTTTCTGTCTAAAGAAAGAATAAAGTTCATCATTTCAAATGTATGCATACGGTACTTTAATTGTCTTATCAATGTACATAATAAAATGTGTGTAATGTAAAATGAAATTTTGCATCTATAAGATATCATTTTGTAATCCATGTTTCTCAAATTAATTATACATTTTATATCTTCATGGAAATAAATAGAAGCAAATGGAAAAATCTCAGATGTGAATTGTTTTGGGTGTACTTGAATTATTTAGGTCTAGCTAATATCAAATCCTCCCCAAAAAATTGTTAAAATCTCCTTTTTTATATTAACAATGGATCAAATGACAGAAAATTCATTCTCGACGATTTTGAGAATTTAAGTTTAAGTAATTTTTTATGCAAAACATGTCATTATTCTAGATTTACAAATGTGAAGATTTGCTGCTTTCACTTTCAATGTATTAGTAATAATGTTGAGGTTTGGACTGTGCTCCACAATTAAAAACATCATTAGTTAATCATTTCAAATGAGCTCCACCTCAACAGTAAAATTCTGCTTTTAGCCAACATTAAAGCACATTTTCCTGATGAAACTCACATCATTTTACATTTTCAATGCAGGACTTTAACTTATGACAGAGTATTTAAAGTGTGGTGTTAGCATTTGTACTTACTTACTTGAAATCCTAATATACTGTAGTTTGTATACCTAACTGCTGCGTAAACGCCCAGTGCCACAAGACTACACTACCCATGATTCCCATCCTGTGGTGTTTCCGGGTAGGTATTGCTGACAGCCATATTTGATTCGATTATGCTGTTCTGTCTGCGACAACCAGTTTAGCCAGTTCTTGACCAAAAAAAACAAAAAACGGTGTCTTCTCTTCCCTCCGCGGCCAGCTTTAAGGTTAATCCGCGACGAAGTCCTGCTGCATTCACAGTAACAACAGTTTATAACCTGTAGTCAACGATGAATCCCGAATAGTAAGTGAGCATTTTTTATGTCGATTATGACAGGTCCGGTTGAGCTGTCAGCTTAGCCGGGGAAGCTAAGCTAACGTTAGCTACCCAGGCGGACCGTACAAAATGAACGTCAGCTGCTTTGTCTTCGTTGCTAAGCTAGCGAGCTGTTGGGCTGTAGTTTTTGTGTACGCACTATCAAATGACAGCGTTGATATTTATCATGAAACTCACGTTTGTCAACATTTTCTGCTCAATATATGACCAATTCAATCGACTAATTAGTTGTATTCCGTCAACAATGTTTGTTAGCTCGCTAATGGTAACCGAAATGGAAGTAGCATTATTAGCAAGTAAGCTAGCTAACTGAATAGCTACGTAGCGTTACCCGGACACTGTTGGGGATTTTGTTATTGAGATAGTTAAAACACATAGTGACAGTTTGATACTTCACATTCATGTCAGTAAACACGAAGCTAGTCGATATATTTTAAATGATTTGGTGTCGGTATATCGGTAATTTCAGTTGAATTTAACCACCGCAAACAGGAAGTTACTGAATTTGCTCCTGATGATGTGGAGTTAGTTAGGTAACCAGTCTGTGTTGCTTCACTACAGAGCTAATACTAACTAATATATGTTACAGGGCAAAACGTTTGGATTAACGGATTAGTCCGTTCCTCACTGGTGGAACATGTATTTAGATATTGTCCATATTTAAAAGTAGAAATAATACATTGTAAAAAATACAAGTAAACATCCTGCATTACAAATCGTACTTAAGTTAAAGTACAAAACTATTAGCATCAACATGTACTAAAAGTACCGAAAGCTAAAGTACTCATTATGCAGAAAGTCCAATTTCATAATCATTTATATTTGGGGCTGCATCTACCAATTATTTTCATTATTGATAAGTCTGACGATTATTTAATCGATTAATCGTTTGGTAAATAAAATGTCAGAAGATAGTGAAACATATCCGTCCTAGTTTCTCAAAGTCCTCGGGATGTATTCAAATGTCTTGTGTTGTCAGTCCAAAACTCAAATATATTCAGTTTCTACAAATCTTCATATTTGAGAGGCAGAAAACAACATTGTTGGATGAAAAATTACTTTTAACAATTTAATCAATTATCAAAAATAGTTGGCAATAATCTTTCTGTCTATCGACTGTGGTATTAATCTACTAATTGTTGCTGCTCTTTATGTATTATTACTGAATTATAATTATTGATGCAACCTATATGCATCAGAATGTATCAGTTGATGTATATTTTGTTTTAATGTAAATCTGCAAATTAACTTAAATGATCAAATAAATAATGTGGAGTAAAAGGCACAATATTTCACCCTGAATTATAGTGGAGTAGATATATATATATATATATATATATATATATATATATATATATATATATATATATATATATATATATATATATAAAAATCCTCGCATTTGAGAAACTGAACATGAGAATAATAACTTAAATGATTAATCAGTTTATCAACATTATTAGTGATGAATCAGAATCCTTGTATGTGTACACATACAAGGAATTTGAAGTTTCTTGTTGGTGTACTTACACAGAAATAGACTTAAAGCTAAAAACAAGACAACAAAGATAAAAACCTAAGCATTTAACTTCTATGTACACAGATATTAATATATACAAAGTAGCCCTATTAATATTACAATACGTAGGCCTATACAGTAGCAACAAGCAATGACATTTGTAGACTGTAAGCCAATGCTGCAGAGTTCAACGAGATCTGGAATAAATATGAAATGATTAATGTAGCAGGTAATCGACTAAACCTTTTCTCTATTTTATATTATTGTAAATTGAATATGTTTTGGCTTTTGGACTGTTGCTCAGACAAAAAAGACCTTGAGTCACCTTCATCACTCGGCAAATGAGATGGCCTTAATTTAAATCTTTATTTTTAGTTTCAACTCTATTAGCTGAGACTAGTTATTAGAATATTTGTTTAATGTTGATGCCACAATACCTTAATTTCAGTACCAAAAAAACCAGCAATGTTATTTATATATATATATATATATATATATATATATATATATATATATATATATATATATATATATATATATATATATATACATACATGTACGTACATACATACATACATACATACATACATACATACATACATACATACATACATACATACATACATACATACATACATATATATGTATATATATGTATATATGTATATATATATATATATATATATATATATATACATATATATATATATATATATATATATATATATATATACATATATACACAATGTACATTGCTGAGGATTAACACATTTTCAA
Organism: Cottoperca gobio; assembly: GCF_900634415.1. Lineage (NCBI taxonomy): Eukaryota > Metazoa > Chordata > Actinopteri > Perciformes > Bovichtidae > Cottoperca > Cottoperca gobio. Next base: position 483,151 of record NC_041355.1, on the reverse strand, counting down.
CGTACATGTTTTTTTTCTTTACAAAATAATATGAACTCTTCAAAACTATTAATCCAATAATTAATTGTACAAAAGGTCAGATTATAAAGAATATATAATTTAAATGAGACAATATATGATCAAAGGATACGGTTGTAAGAGTCTGACCAGGTTGCCAAGCTTAATCTACTAATAAAGCACTTGGAGTCTAATGAGCCTCATATTATGTGATTTAGTGCCTTGCAGGTGTTTTGATTATCACTTTGTGTTATTGTTGTTTTTCCTCCTCTATCCTCATAGTGACTATTTATTCAAACTGCTCCTGATCGGGGATTCTGGTGTCGGAAAGTCTTGTCTCCTTCTCCGGTTTGCAGTAAGTGTTTTGTTTTTCCGCCACTGTTACATAAGAGCGGTGTGATGGTTGATAACCCTGCTGGTATCATATCCGCCACCCAGACCCACCTATGTGTTTGTGTTATCCCAGGATGATACGTACACAGAGAGCTACATTAGTACCATCGGTGTGGACTTCAAGATCAGGACCATCGAGCTCGACGGAAAGACCATAAAACTTCAGATTGTAAGTAGAACGCAGCGTAATCGGGCTGTAAATAGATAAGTAGTGATAAACTTTGGATTATGTTTGCGTCTGTTGGACTGACGAGCTCTGCTTTGCTTCCTCAGTGGGACACGGCTGGGCAGGAACGGTTCCGCACCATCACATCCAGTTACTACAGAGGAGCTCACGGCATTATAGTAGTTTATGATGTGACGGATCAGGTCAGTGCTTCTCAAGGACAAGTCACTTTATTCCCTCAAAACTACAGCACGCAGTCATCATCCAGACAGTAATGCTAATGATAATTTAATGTGTTTATTAAGATAAGACACTTTATTTATAGGCAATTAAGTGTTACAAGAGAGAGAGCGGATAAAGATACGAGAAGGATAAAAAAGAAATGAGTAAAGCAAATAAAAACATAAGGACTGCGCCATAAATACAAATTAAAAGCTATATACAGATATCTTTCTACATTAAGCAGTAATACATTCAGAAGTAAAAAGATGCATCGCTGCCCTGTCAGCAGTTTCTCCAGCAGACCGCTTGTGTTTTGTTTCATTGAGTTATAACTGAAACCGTTTCTTCAGACATCAGTATTTGTAGTAATGGCTGTTGTCTTCCTGCTCCCCGTCCTCAGGAGTCCTTCAATAATGTCAAACAGTGGCTACAGGAGATCGACCGCTACGCCAGCGAGAACGTCAACAAGCTGCTAGTAGGCAACAAGTGTGACCTCACCACGAAGAAAGTTGTGGATTACACCACGGCTAAGGTGAGTGGACGGCACGCAGGCCTGAGACACTTTGTCACAAAAACATTTCCTTTATTCTCTGGCAGTTTGTCCAAATATATTGTCGTAAGATAATGAAGTACGTTTCAGCTGACTGAGCAGCAGTCTGCCGTGAAAATGTGATGAGCTCAGTTGTTGCCGTGAGATATCAGAGTGGGAAACATACACTTGTATTCGACGGAGCGTCCGGCTGCTGGTCAGACAGCTGGGTGAACTGTGGGGAACGGGTTAGGAGTTAAAGACTCTGAGGCATGTTGTATTATAAGCGCCATAGTTGGGTTGTATATTTATATTTATACAAGTATTGACTTTGTCATTCCTTCAGGCACAAAGTCATTTCGGTCCATATCTACCAGACATGTGACCAAGTCATTTGGTCCAAGTCTCAAGCGAGTCCCAAGTCATTTTTATGTCAATTAAAGTCGTTAGTTAAGGCAAGTCAAGTGTTTTCCCCCCAAGTTACTGCAGTCTTACCTTTTTATAGAGAGAAGAGACAAAGTTAGTGCCTGTCTATAATGATATTATTAGAGAATTCATCGAACCGGCTCCAAAAGTATGACAATTAATTACAATCTTGTTATTTTATTGATATCCAGTGACAAAAATGTGATCAAACAAGTAACTTCAAAAAAGCTTATCCATTCCCCCCCCCCCCCACATCACTTTTAAACAGTGAAATACTGACAACGTAATTAAAAAAAACCGTAAGATTATTTATTCATCATTTCTTTAGTATTTAATATTTAAACAGAACAGACACGTCAAGTCTTTAACGTCCAGGTCCATTGAACACAGTGACTCTGATGAGTGCTGATCACACCCGCTCTGGTTCTCAGGTCTCAAAATGACCTAATAAACCATTTTAATGAATATTTCCTGTAAATAACCTGAAACAGCACACCGGTGTGCCGTGGGATTTTGAAACAATTAGGCCTATTGCATTTAACTGTACACAAGTGCAAGCGCTGGGAAACACTACTGTATCGGTACTTTGTCCTACACACTTAGAATACTTACAATATAGAATCAATTGGTCTTATATGCTTTGGCATTTAGGCTAAATAAATGTTCACAGAGTGTTAACAGTGATACTGTGTTGGAGGGGATTTTGCCCGGATATGAACTCAGGTGTGCCTTGAGGTTTTGGCTTGTGGGAGGAGATGAGAGTGTGTTTGAAATTCACTTTCTGTTGGAGTCTGATGAGATTTATACCACATGTCTGTACAGTAAATATGAAGCTTCAGTTAGCTTAACTTAGCATGAAGACTGGAAGCCATTCCTTTAACTGGAGGTCCGCTCTCGACCTGCAACGTTTTACTCCATCTCCGTTTGCTCTCCGTGAAAACTAAAGACTGCAGGATTGAAAGCTCTAGAAAAAGCAAGGGAACCTTTTCTTTTTGTGGATACTAAAGATGTTCTTTGGTTGGAGAATATTTAACTCTTGAGTTAGATTGAAAGTGACCTTGGAAACGATAGTTGACGAGACGGTTCCCACAAGGTGTATTTATCAGCAGTTCCAGAGCTTTCAATCTTTTCATTCATTTAACTTTTCCCTTTTGTTCTGCAGGAATTTGCCGACAACTTGGGGATCCCCTTCTTGGAGACGAGCGCCAAGAGCGCCACCAACGTGGAGCAAGCCTTCATGACCATGGCTGCCGAGATCAAGAAGAGGATGGGCCCCGGGGCCACGGCCGGATCCTCGGAGAAGTCCAACGTCAAGATCCAGAGCAAGCCAGTCAACACCTCGTCCGGAGGCTGCTGCTGAGACCCTGAAAACAGCCACGACTTGAATCCACCCCCGAGCCCACGACCAGTCTCAATGTTACCATGCTCCAGAGAGAGAGAGAGAGAAAGAGAGAGAGAAAGAGAGAGAGAGAGAGAGAGGACGACTTTGAGTGGACCGGTGTGTAAGTGTGTGCAGCTACACCAGATTCCCAACCCACCCTTTCAAAGTCAGCAATAGGACGGTAAGCCCACCCACAGATCACACTGGGCGGTTATTTTTTTTTTCTTACTTTACCAAAACACACTCATACTGGAAAAAAAAAAACTAAATGTATACAATTTTTAACAGTGTGTGACGTTAACCAATGAAAGAAAACACATGTAAACTGATTTTCTTCTTCTTCTTTTTGTTTTTGTTTGCCCTGCTCTTCCTTTTGACTTTGAGTCACTTTTCTAAAAACTGAAGAAAAATAAATAAACACACAGTTGTCTTTATTTCGCTGTGGATAACAGCATGACTTTGGCCCCTGAATCTCCTCAGATATATGAATCGATAAGCACTTCAAATGAAGCACATGCTTAAAAACCAGCATCATGCATGTTCAGAACAGATCACATGCTCCCTCAGTTGCATGTGAGCGGTCGCAGTCATGATGCGGCTTCCTGCTCAAACTACATCCAGGAAACACTCCAACCTTACAGTGTCGCCCCTAAAAAGTAAATAAAAAGAAATGTGCCAGTGCCTTTGTGGCAGGAGATTCACATGACATGTATGCCTTCGGTGCTCTTGTGTTGTCGGCATATTCCCCTCATATGTCCACTACAGTCGTGACTTCTTACTTAAAGAATCCACTTTGTATGATAGCAGTAAACATTCCTGTATATATCTATATTCGGCTCTGTGTGTGCTCTGCTGGTATTCATGATACAATAAGCATGTGCTACATTGGGAGACGTGACGTCAGCCGTGTGTTTTTTTTTCTCTGCTAATGTTCCTCAACCAACAGCACAACCACAACAGGAGAAACGAAAACTACCATCCCAGCTCGAGAATAATCTATAAACTGTATATATTTATACATAAATGTAAGAAGTGATTTGCAAATTGTGTAGAGAAGCAAGTGAAGCGAATGACATGATAAATAGCTGGAATTAGTAATCTCGGCACGTGATTTGTGGCTGCGGACATGACATTTTTGTGGCACAATGTCTACTATTAAAACAATGAAGGAGATCTTTGATAACTGCTGGTCCTCATCGTGTGTTTCTTTTCCGTCTGCACTTTCTGCACCTTTTGTTTCAGAGAACCATAAGCTGAGAGGAATGATGATCTTTGGCCTGGATTGTAGTTTTGACACAGCAGCTGTTAAATATACTTCACCCTAAAGTATAAGTCCCAATATCTACATGGTCAGAAAAACTTTATTAGTTTTATCACTTTTAAGATGACGATTAAAAATTGAAAACATTTTTTTGAACATGTTTTCATTGAAATTGTTTCATGAAGTACATATGAACATAAAACATGAAGAGACGGTAACAATAAATATCAGAATGAAAGAATACATGAGAACAATAATATACACACACATGCACAATAATCCCCTCAAAAGAAAAGGAGCTCCACTTTATATCAGTCGTCAGTTTTATTTATTTGCACAATATTCACATATTTGCTTATATAATGGTGGATATTATTAATCCTTAATCATAAAGACAACACTACAGTAAAATTGAGCTATGGTATGTTTTGTTTGCATGAAAAAGAGACTAGAAAACCCCGAAGTATAACATTAATATAATATAGTATGGGCTATTTAATAAGGGGAGATGTAGAAAATTGTGAATAATTCCTTAAAATAGTATAATACATAACAAAATGAGTGATTACAGCGACTCTTCTCAATGTACAGGTGGTGCATAACAAAGATGCTGAAGGGCTCAGAAGAGCTGCTCTAACGTGTGACGTGCAGTGCCAGCTCCCCACCAGCAGAGGGCGCTGCAGACACTTACATATGCAGCAGCAGCTCAAGAGAAAGAGGATTAGTCCTTAAATGTAAACATGGAGCTGATGGTTTTACATGATGAAGAAAGAACGAGTCCAGCTTTCATTTGACTTCTTCTACAGTGTTTTGCATTTTAGTTTGAAAGCTCTGGAGGAAGCCGGGAAGAAGAACTACATTCATGTACTCGAGTAGAAGTGAAAGTACTCACTATGCAGAATAATGCATGTGGTATTGTTTGATTATAATATTACTGGCTACATTGTGCCGACGTGTACTCGTACTTCAGTGCGGTGTAAGAGTGTGTGTAAGGACTGAACTCCCCACAGCTCTGCAGCCGCTTCTGCTCTGGTGTTAAAGTGGTCGAGCTCGTGTTCATAAACAGTGTTCTGTGTGAACCCCCCCCCCCCCCCTCATTTACCAGCACACTCTGATTATATTAAGCAATAAAAAAGAGAAAAGGGAGCATGAGCCCCCCCTCCCCTAAACCCCCTAGTTTGCTTTCAGCTGCAAAACAAAACATGCAGTGAGTAGAGAGAGATGTTGTGGTGTGAAGGAATGGGAGGGAGCTGTGGCGGAATGGGGGGGGGGGGGGGTATCTGAGTAGCTGGATCTGTTTGCCGGCTTCGTTTGTAGCCGGTTGCTGGGTGATGGTAAAGTTTGGGGTGGGGGGGTTGGGCGTCTGTGACAGCTGCAGAGGCCGAAATCTTTCACCCCACTGCTGCTGCTGCAGGGGGGGGGTATTGTAAATCCATGTGTGAAGTTCAGTCTCACAGTCAGTCTGCAGCCCACCAGCTGATGTCTCACTGCAAAGAAACAAACATGCACACAGCTGTCAGTACACACACACACACACACACACACACACACACACACACACACACACACACACACACATACACACACAGTAGGCCTCATTAACACCGGCTGGACACTACAAACAAACTGATGTGTCCGACTGCTGTTTAAAATTCAGTGGTGGAAAGTAACTACCGGTAAGTACTATTTACTCAAGTATGTACTTAAGTACACATATGAGGTACTTTATACTTTACATTATCTACATTACTTTATATTATATGTAAAAACATTTCGTGGTTCCAGCTTCCCAAATGTGAAGATTTGCTGCTTGTCCTTTTAGTACATTTAATAATTGTAATGACGTAACAAGAACCACACAAGTGTTTGTGAACAGCCTCAGTCACACACACACACACACACACACACACACTGCAGCGGCTCTGAGAGACGTCTCCTCACAGGACCGTCTGACTGACAGCTGCTGGTGTCGGTACAAACATAACAACCTGACGTGAACTCTCCGTTGACTCTTTACGTGATCCACAAACATCCTCCGAGACATTTACTCAGCTCATAAACAGTGACAGTCCTGGCTGTGTGTGTGTGTGTGTGTGTGTGTGTGTGTGTGTGTGTGTGTGTGTGTGTGAGAAGTTTAACCCCGTCATGACTTAGTAAAGGTCTTTCTCCTGCTGTGTTCACTCTGTGCAGCTGTTCTGATCTTCTGCAGACAGATTTCTAAGATTGTTTCTTTGTGTTTTACAGGGAGAATATCTTGGCAGCTGATTTATAACACTGTCTGATTCCTTAAAGCTAGGGTTTGTAATCTCCAGAGTTTTTTTTAAGTATCCAACCGAAAAAACCCTTCCCAACTCTTTTCCAATGGAAGTAGCTACAAGCACTTTCTCCCAAAGTCACTAAATCAAGCGAGGAAGTCGCCAAGTTGCAGCCCCGACAGCCCCTCCCCTTCAGAGACACTCCCACAAAATGATGGTGCACGCAGGTCGATACATTACAGTCCTGAGACACAGATACCAAATCTTTCTCTCAGATCATTTGATTGATTTATTGCTGTCATGATGTAAAGAGACTTTCAACAGATATAACAAAAACAGAAGAAGTTCACCCCCCCCCCCCCCCTCATGTATATAAGTATATCATGAAGTCTGTTCAGTCACCATGTGTCGCAGAATGAGGTAACACAATGGTGATGAAAGGCCACGATGTTTGAGTTGGACGTGAGATCCAAAAACACACAGGAGGCTGTGGACGCTCAGCGACGGCCCGACATTAACCGAGCGCCTTTAAAGCGCCTCTGTTCTGCCTCCATGCTGACCCCCTCCCTCCCTGACAGCAGCCGTGTGTTTGAAGCAGTGACTCAAAGTGAGGGGAAAAAAGGAAAACATGCTGATGGACGGACGCCCGCTCTCTAAAACCACACTCTGTTACTTTCCTGGTCCACCTCGCTCTCTGCACAGAGCAGACGGCTGCTGGGGGAGTCCACCAGTTAGTTACCTCCATGGCAACGACGTAAACATTAAGTGGTGCGTGATGCCTGACGTGCTGTACGACACCACAGGCCCGTGTGGAGACTCTGAGGCTGATCGAAGCACTCACACTGATTAATGAGTGAATACAGGAGGACGGGACTTTGTAACGCTGAACTTTCACTGCAGTCTTTCCTGCTGTGTGTCGTGTACGGAGACGTCGACATACTGTACACTGGAGATCGAGCTGTGTGCCAATACATATTGTGACATGATAGAGATCTGTTGTCAAAGCTCTTTTAAATCGTTATACAGAGTTGTGACTCCTCTGGCTGCGTTGCAGACGTCTGCAGAGCATTCTGCCAGATCAGCGGTGCAAAAAGAATCATTTACTTAAAGGGACAGTGTTTAGGATTTGGTTGCATCTAGCGTTGCGGTTTGCTTAATTTTTATGTATCTTTCAGCACGTTCGCTCAGAGGCCATCGCCACCATAACACTACTGTAGAAGCAGTCGGCGCCGGCTGGTCTTACTGCAGTCTAGAGCGTGTATGCATAAATCATAATTCATCTTTCTTTCCTTCTATTGTTGCATCCTGTGGTCTTCCATGAAAACGTTCCAAATCCAGGCTGATAAAATACAAACTGAGCTTCAATAATGAAAACAAAAAACTCTTGGCAAAGCTGACACACACAAGTTTCTATCAGTTGCATATTTCTCTATCTCTCTATGTGTCATCCAAATCCTCCAGATGGTGATTGGTGCAGATACTAATTAGAGAACAGCAAACCTTACCTGCTCACTGTGAGCGTGCCCCCGAGGCTGCCATCACTGTTTGTTTGATGGTGTGGCGCTCAGCAGCCACTCGCGTGTTCATTTAAAGGGGATCAGCTGCTGGTTCTGCTTTTTATTCTGGCCATCTGGCTGCAATTATGTCTCGCTCGGCCAAACGCAGGCCTAACCAGCACGTGACTGAACAGCTGCAGCAGGACGAGCATCACACACTGAGAGGTGCGTCCCACTGTGAACTTTGGGCGACGTTTTCTTGGAATATGAAACTCAGTTTTGATTTCTGGCAGAAGAAGAAGAAACGACTGCGTGTTCGGTCGAACTCGCCCGACAGGTTTGTGACGTCAGGACGTCCACACTGCTGGAGGTAGAAGCCAGATGAGAAGTCAGCTCACTGTGCAAACACTTCATCATAAACAGCATTTCACAGAGCGTGTCATGCATTTGGAAAATAATTATGCAGCAGCTGTGATTAAACATTTTGCAGAGGTGTGGACTGGAAAAGAACTTTAACACCAAAATAGCAATAAAAAGGCGCTCTTTATGTCTGGTAATGTACCATACTAACAGTTTAACTTTTTAAAAGGACATTACATTAGGTGAAGAGAACGTTGACTTGTTAAAGACTCCAAACACAAAGTGACTTGTCCCTTTCTGTCTCTGCGTCATCCCCTCTCTTCCCCTTCTGTATTCATCCTGCAGCCCACTCACTCTGTGTTCGGGTCCTTTGTGACACCTTCTGCACTTCTACATGAGAAACACATGCACACAGATGTCATGGGAGCAGGTGTGAACCTTTTTATGGCACCTGAGTAAGCCGTGGCCCCCCAGAGTTGCAGGGGAAGATCTGAAGCTCTGGGCACTACATGGTCCCTATATTGTGTTTAAAGGGTCCGTTGTCTGTCACAATGTAAAAAGGCACAACTCTCCTCTTCTCTGGGACGTCGAGCTGAAATGTAACTTCCTCCCGAGTGCTGTGAAAACCTCGTTAGAGCAAAATGACTTTGAGAAGTGACTTCATAAGTAGTGAAACGTCCAACACACTTGGAGTTTAATGGTCTGCTATAACCAGAAGCTTATGATGGCTGTAAAGTTAGATGACTTTATTTTCTACTAGTGCTATCACGCTATGTTTCAGCACTTACCATTAACCCTTTGTGCATTTTCTATTTACAATACTAACAAATACTAAAATAAAATAAACGTTCAGTATCATGACTCTTGTCTTTCTTTTGATACTAGCTGAACTGATACACACACACACACACACACACACACACACACACACACACACACACACAAACTACTATGTGTTCACTGTTGCCACTACCTAATGAATGAGGAATAGGATAAAGCGAGCTCATAGATTAGCAAGACAACAAGCTGACAAACAGATAATCTCGTCAGTATTTCAGACGGGTCACTTGAGGAATTATGGAGGTTAAGAATATTTTGGATAGCTAAAAATAAAAGTGCACAAAGAGCTTTTCAGAATAAATGTAGTTTGGACGTGTGCTGTAAGTAGATCAAACTCTTTCGCTCTGTGGACGGTGAAGGACTCGCTCTCTCTGAATATTACCCAGAAGTGACGTCCAATGCTGAATAACTGAAATGCTTGACATAGTTGTGGTTTTTCACTCAGCAGGAGAAGCAAGAAAACAGTCGGACGGACAAACAGACTGATGTTCAGACAGAAAGCGCTGCAGCAGCTCCACTGAGAGCTCTTGCACTGTGTCAACAGGAAGCAGCAGGTTAACAGTGGTGGTACGTTTGATCCTGGCTCAAGTTGACTGATATTTATTTACTACGAGAGGCGGGTCTGCTGTTAGTGAGGCCGCGGCCGACGCTGTTAGACAGAAATGATGCACAGCTGAACCTGTAAAGGCGTCATGAAGCGTAAAGTTTATCCAACTTAATTGTGTTATTAATAAAACATTTGAATGAATAAAAACCTCATTAAAAAGTCAACACATATTGAACAACACTAGCATATCATGACATGAAATATAAAGAATACTTGATATACATGAAAAACATTTATTTATTTATTTTGAACAGTAACTTGGTAAGTAAAAGTAAATCCAGAATGACCAGGGATGAGGAGGGTCAACTTTGTACCTAAAATAATATATTCAGATGTACATGTTGTCATCACTCTCATTGACATTTTGATTAGTAACTGTTATCTAATTACATATTTCTCAGTAAACATTTATTTACATGTAACTAGTTACCCTTGTGAGATGTGTTTGTTATTTTGGTCTTTGCCCACCCTGAAGGCCTGCTGGTAACTCTCAGCAATCTGTCTTTGTGGCTGATTGGGAGAAGAAAAGTATTTTGCATGTTGTGTTTCTGCCACAGACGGGGCAAAACAGTCCGATCGCAAAGTTCTTTAAACGTTGGAAGCAGCCTTCCTAGTTTCAGATGCTGTTACACGATCTGTGAGGCACTTTGAACAATACTGAGGATTTAAGAGTCACAGCTGACCTCTGACCTCAGCCAACGAGACACAACCACAGTGTGTGTACCTTTCGTGATGAAAAAGGAGGAAATACAAAATCAGAAAATTCATATTAACTTGTATCTTTTTGTCTCTGCTATCAGTTCATACATTTATATTGTGTTTGTTTGCACACACACACACACACACACACACACACACACACACACACACACACACACACACACACACACACACACACACACACACACATACACTCTTATCAAAGTCTTCAGTGAGCCCTCTTCGCCTGTGTGTGAGTGTTATGTGTCTCTAAAAGGTCCCACTGAACCATTATTCTGTCAGTGTGCAGTGAACACCGCAGCACGCGCTGCATCAAGCTCATCATAGTGAGAAAAGGATGTTGGAGGTTTCCAGGTGGCCTTCAAAGTAAAAGTAAACTTTCTCAAAACAATGACATAGCATCTCAAAATAATGACTTGGTATCACAAACATCGAAAGATTTCTCAAATTAATGACTTAGTATCTCAAAAAGACTGTTTAAAAAAAAAATACAAAGTCATTATTTTAAAACAAGTTTCCTATTCTGAGAAACTAAGGGTTTTGTTTTTGGTACAAACTCATATTTTTGGTAGAGTAAATCCTTATTTTGAGATACTTATACATTATTTTGCAATATTAAGACATTATTTTGTGATACTAAGCCATTACTTGCGTTACTAAGTCGTTATTTCAACAAGGTTTGTCATAATGATTCACAGTTTTATCTTTTACTTTCGTTACTGGCAGAATTGGGCTACCATACTTTTGGCGTTTTAAAACAGTGAAAATAACCGGAAATTGCTTTTATTTTGAAGTACATCACCGGAAGTGATGTTAATGGTGGTTTATGCCGTCTTCACTTGACTGCAGCTTGACTCGCGATCCTCGGTGACACATCTCCTCCTCTCCTCCTCGTCCACCGCCTCCTCCTCCTCCTCCGCCGCTCCGCTTCGCCATTGTGTGTGGAGCTCCGTGAGTGTTGAGGTCGAGGCAGCCGCCGGGGGAAACGATGGCGGAGTAGAAACAAACAAACAAACGGACTAACGGCTTGTTTCTCCTCCATCTTCTTCTTCTCCTTCCTCCTCCTGACCGTCTACCGCTCCCGCTCCTGGCCTCACCGACGACACCCATGCAGCAGAGGAGACCCTGGATGGGACTAGCTACATGTGGTGAGTGACAGACCGGCACAGACCACCGGACACCGACACCTTGAATACACAGAAACTTGTCTCCGTGCTGCCTCACCGGGGAGCCGTTTGTCCGTTAGGAGCCGGGAGAGCGCGAGCCGTTAGTGGTGTAACTTATGGGGAGAAAACTGCTGTTAGTGGGTTGTTTAACGTAACTAGTGTTACAATGTGTATCATGATATTACACCTTTATTCAAACAAGCACCGGTTATTAATCAGGAAGAATGAGGTTTCCATGTAAAACATGAAATGAGAACAACCGCTTTTCTCAACGGTCCTGCGTGGAGGCTGTGGCCGGGTGCGGGTGCCTGGTGGCCGGGCAGGTGGCGGGGAGCAGCCGGTGGCCTGGACGTCCCGGAGGGTCTGGAAACCAGCTGCTGCTTTGACAGCTGCACACTGCGCTCACTGTGTCAGCAGTGATTTATTAATACCGGAGTAAAGTCACCGTATTTTAAGAAAATCTTTAGGTCAGGGAAATGAGGAAAGAATAGCTTTTAAATGGCAATAATGTTGTTTAAGTTGGTTATAGTGAGTGTATGGTAGTCAGTAGTGACTTTTAACCTCTGGTGTAACTTTAAAATGTCCTTTTAATATTCATCTAAGGGCTTATAGTTTACTTTTGGCACTCAACATACAGTTCTCATAGTCATCTAAAGCTGCAATAATTAGTCGATTAATCGATTAGTCAATCAACACAAAATTATTCAGCAACAACTTTTTCAGATCGAATAATTGTTTCAGTAACTTTTAATGCAAAAACATTCCCAGGTTTCAGCTTCTCAGATGCGATGATTTGCTATTTGCAAATTGAAGACATTACTGTGGCCTTTTTGTAAACTATTAAACTTTCTATTGACTAAACACAGATCTATTTAACATAATCTTAAATTACAGCCCTATTGTACTTAATTCTATTTATGTGTTCTGTTGTATCAAACACATACCTGTCATCTTTTGTAGAATAAGTCATTATTAATTAAATTCAATATTTAAAAATATATTTCTTTCTATTTATTATTTGAGATATTAAAGAATTGTGTCCATGATAAATCACACTTTAGTCTTTAAAACTTTTTTTTAAACCACCAAAAGTATAATAAACTGTATTAAACTATAATCAACATTAAATGAAATAGAGTGTGCTGTCACCAATGCAATTTATTGTAATTTATTGACCAATTAACGTGGATACGATCTGTAGATGTATCGCTAAAATCAGACTCTATTCTCAATAATCTACTGTTGACTTTTTCAATTAATTAGCAATCTGTGTAGTCTATAAATTCAATCCAAGGGTGAACTGATCAATTACGTTTAGTTAGTATAGTTTAGCTTATGGATACACTACAGGCAGCAGTTTGTTTGACATGAACACACCACTCTGGCAGAAGCGTATATGCACTATGTTAAGCTTTAGTTTTTATTACAAACATATAAAACTGAAGCCACTGGAACATAAAGAGTAATGTGTAATAAATGCATGTGGACAGGATTTGCATGTAAAATCAAGTATCCAACAGTTGTGTTTACACTGGTTGTGACACAGATCTGCAACTGGGGGGGGTCAAAGGTCAGCGTGCTGTAAGTTTCCTGGTTTGGAGTCGAGGTTTAAAGGGAAGAATGTGGCCGGTGGAGCAGCAGCAGTTTAAAAAGTGGAGCAGGCGGAGTTACAGCAGACTGACAGACGTTCACTCTGCTCTCCGTACAATCAGCACTTTGTGTGTATTATGTAAGACTTCGACATTGGACTCACACACTCTGCAGAATGCCAGTTACACTCAACTCTGATACAAGATGACTGAGTCAAGAAGAAGATGTTGAAGACACAGCTGTGTTGATTCTGTGTGTAGTGCTAAGAAGATTAGCTGATCAATGAAATCGATTTCTTAATTTGAGTCATTTATCAAATAACTCGACTTCGAGTCTGCAGCCGTGCGAGCTGCACTGCGAGGCTGCACTGAGTCAAACGCTAACATCAGCATGTCCCACAAAGACAATGCTAACAGGCCGATGTTTAGCAGGTATAACGTTAACATGCTCCTCGTATTAGTTTAATAAAAGACACTTCATTTATCACAAGGGAAATTGTTGTGCAGCAGTTGCAGTACAAAGTAGGAAAGAGTGAAAATATGAACTAGAAGGGCACTCAGAGAGACAGACCATTCGTGAAACATAATGCGTGTATTCTATCTTTCTGTCTGGAGTTTTGCAGTTTTGCATAGATATATATATATATATATATATATATATATATATATATATATATATATATATATATATATATATATCTATGTAGAGATATGTATTGAATATATAGGGCAAGAATACCAGAGAGCCTGTCTTATAATCTTCACGTGCAGCACAACACACAGACGTCATCACTGTTACCTTCACACTGTTGATGATCTCAGTTCATTGTTTTAATGGTTTAACTTTAAATTCTGGCAGATCTTACACACTGAACCTTTAACTTCAATTATTTTGGTTTCTCTCTCTGTACACACCTCAACACACCTAACCCTTTTTGTAAGCCTCAAACTAAAAAACCTGAGAATGTCCCATAAGCTTCAGTACATGAATCTTCTGTAACATCAGAAACGTTGTGTGACTGAAACATCAACGACTCAAGAAACTGAAAGATGAAAGACGCTCGTACCTCAGTTTCTGTTGGAGCAAAACAAAATGTGTTTGCGTTTTATCGTTAAGAAGGATGCATGATGACTCACACACACACGCACACACACACACACACACACACACACACACACACACACACACACACCCACACAGTGGGGAATATCCTGCAGTGTGCTGAGGAGGCGTCAGCAGCAGCAAACACACAGGATTTCTCCTGTGAGTAAAGTCCACCTTCACTTCCTGGAGTCTTACTGTAGTTTCCCTTTAAACACCGTGATCGACACCAATAAGGAACAGACTCGTCATCACATATTTGTATAGCTGACTAACAACACACAACACACAAAACAAAACCTTCTCAATACAAAGTTATAGAAGACAATGTTTGAAGTTTAGTCTTTATTTTAGTATTTTGTTGACATGAGAAGAATCAGAAAAAAGTGTTGTGTGCTATAAACCTATATATTATAGATTGCAGGCTTTAAATGAGGAAAATATCTTTCTCTGCCTGAGCGCTGTAAATAAAAGCGTCTCTTTAAACAGGTCAGTCGGCAGCAACATGTTCCTACATGTCAGGCTGAGCGGCGTGGGCGGACACACACACGCTGTTAGTCAGGTAGACAAATAGACACACACACGCTAAACCCTCCTTTCTTTCCATAAACCTCAAATCTGAGAGGAAAAAACACCAAAAGAAGCATCTTCTCTTAGTATGTAGCACGTTCAAACTAATGCTGATACATTTTAAATACACGATGTTGCTCTTTATGGAACATGAAGCTTTCCTTGAATGCTGTATGCACTGTACTGTTTGTGTTGTTGATGTTGATACCTGAGTTATTGTACAGATACCAAAACAATACTTTTTGATTCTTGACCTTTAGGAATATAAACTGCTTTT